>NC_069508.1:128908761-129208761 GCF_027579735.1 Bombina bombina
TCTTACGAATGCTGATATCCCTGTCTTTTAAGTGAGCATATTTTGACTTACTAGGTATTTAGCTCTTTTTCTTTACCGTATCGAATATATAAATTAAATTATGGCTCTGCACCTAATATATTCTTAAATGGCACTTTTTTTGTATGTACCTGATTGGACATACTCTATACTGTTAAAAGAGTCAACCTTGTCCCAACTAGTCTATATTATTTTGACATATATATATATATATATAGAAAAGAAGCACTCACTGATTTTTCTTCAAAATGTGGCAAAGTGATTTTATTGCAGTATGTGACGTTCCGGGACAGCAACAGTCCCTTCCTCTGACAAGTTAGTACTAAGCAAAATCCGCCTTTAAATAGGCTCCCAAACACACTCCCCTCGAGATCAGCCAATCCCGGCTGAATAATTAAACACACCCCTGTGATAGCCAATGAGAATTAATGATACATTTGTGCAAGTGAATATAGTGATATAATTAGTCAAAAAAGATCGTTAAAAACAAACAAACAAACCCAGGTAGACATATTTAGAAATATATATGTATGTATCTCATTGTTAAAGGTCTTTTTTTTTTCCCAACGCCTGAGATCTCATATCTTTAAGCCCTTATAACTTTTTTCTGCAATATTTTTTTGTAATAATTATTATTAGACAGTGTTATTATAAGTATGATTTGTAATGTATTTTTGATGTGTTTTGTGACACTTTCTTATTTTCGCCAAACAGTTAACCACAACTCTGAAATCGCGATAATGATTCTAGCGTAAACCGCTATTGTGCTAGGTTTTTGAGATCGCTTGCATGCCTATAAATTGTGCTAATATTACAAGTTGATGATTAACTTGTAATATCAGCACAATTTAACAGGCATACAAGCGATCACGGAAACACTTGCGCAATCATTTGCACGTCATTTGTAATCTAGTCCTAAATCTATTTTATAAGCATAGTATTGAGGTTTTACCCCGCCTAAAGGACCAGTCAACACAGTAGATTTGCATAATCAACAAATGCAAGATAACAAGACAATGCAATAGCACTTAGTCTGAACTTCAAATGAGTAGTAGATTTTTTTTCTGACAATTTTAAAAGTTATGTCTTCTTCCACTCCCCCTGTACCATGTGACAGCCATCAGCCAATCACAAATGCATACACGTACCATGTGACAGCCATCAGCCATTCACAAATGCATACACACTTATTCTTGCACATGCTCAGTAGGAGCTGGTGACTCAAAAAGTTTAAATATAAAAAGACTGTGCACATTTTATTAATGGAAGTAAATTGGAAAGTTGTTAAAAATATTATGCTCTATCTGAATCATGAAAATTTAATTTTGATTGAGTGTCCCTTAACTCTAGTTATGGGTGTTGCCATGTCAAAATCTCACTTTCACTACATTCTGTTGACCTGTTTGCACATGTGTTGTAAATTTCCTTCAGATACCTGCAGTATAACCTAAGTTCCAAAATGAAAGCCCATATAATTATTTAATGTTTAGTGTCACTTTTATTGGTTTTCTTATATCTGTTCTTATTGTTTTAATGATCATCAGTAGTCTGATTGATTAGCTAAAACAAATGCTAGATACTCATTTTGCTTACACACCATAAAGGAAATAAGATTTTAGAAAAATTCATGAAAAAATAAATTTCATAATTACAAGATTTAAATGGAAGGATGAAATGAGGAAATTATAATAAACATATTATTAATACATAAATGTAGCTAATTTATGAAAATCATTTCACCTGGATCTAAATGGTCCAAAATAATAAGATGCTATGTACACTCATACTGAGATAAAATAATCCTGCAGACATTCTAAAGAATTCCAGTATATTGGAGCAGGATTCTGGTTTAGGTGCAAGCTCTGTTGAAGACCTTTCATTTTTTTCCTGGTTTACTTGTGATCTTCTATTGAGTTGAGACAAGCTACAGAAACCCAAAGAGTTTCTGTGGATTAGCACATCAGTTTTATGATTACCAGCATTCTGGTGTAAAACCCAATGAAAACTTTTCAAATTGTTTGTTTACTGGTTATTATTGGTTAACTATCAAAGTAGAAAAGTGTGCAGATCTCTCAAGAATACTTCATATATATAAAGAGTTCCGCAAAATAGGTCCATGACTCCTAATACAGGAAACAGAGAGATATACAAGAGCTAAAACACTATAACAGACCAATTAAATATGTTATGTAAATATCTAGTGCTTTTAAATGTTAATGAGGAAGCTAAAACAGCTATAAAATATACATATTACAACAATAGCATGACAACTTGTGTTGGCAATTCAAAAATACCAGTTTACTAAAGATACATGCGTCCCACAATGTGGTCAGTGTTTGTAAAAAACAGGAGTTACACTTAAATATAATACAGGAGTTCAATAGAGTTGGGTGATGCTCTCTATTTAAACAGGAGTTCCCTTCTCCTGTATTGGAGATCTGCAATAGTAAATCAAAGAAAATAGAGTGCCACCTCTGACTCAAATGAATTTATTATAAAAGAAATAAGCACTAACAAAATTGCACTTACTAACATCACATATGTATAGGGTATCTAGAAACTCTATCAGCCAATTGCTAGCCAGATATCAACCCTCTGTGTAATCGGAAGAAAAAGTTCAGATGTCAAAATCCTAAAAACCTGAGCTGGAAAAGCAGGGTGTTGAACTTACAGCTACAAAAGCGACTACTATAGTAGAGTCCGGGCACATTCACCTCAACGCGTTTCTCCCAATCCTCGGTCGTGCTTTTTCAAGAGGACAGAATATTGAATGTCCGACATTGTGTGTAGGGGGGGGGGGCATTTTTAAACCTTGTGCACATCCATATACTACCAGTAGGTGGGGTAAGTTTGATATATACGATTTACCCTACACACAAAAATGTGTCAGTGAAACAATCTCTTAAATCATCCATAAAATACAATATACAATGTATCCCAATAAAAATCATACACATATATCAAACAGACAATGTCAAAATATATAGACATACTGTATATATATAAGTGCATATAAATATATATATATATATATCTGTATATAACTATACCCATATATAATCGAACATATTCTTGTATGTGTAGAACATCGGAATGTGAAATATTCATATACATAATACATGAGAATATGCAATTGGGTTTGCGCAAGAGTGGGGTAGAGAATTGTCACGCACAATATATTGTAAGATTGGCTTTTGTGCGCGTCGCGTTAACACGAGCGTGATTATTTTTTACTTTCAGCTCGTAATACTAGGACAACCCGACACACGCAAAATGTTTACTTCTAGTAGGATTAGCACTCTAGCGAAAGCTCTAAATAGTGCTCCACTCGTAATCTGCCCCTTTATTCAAAAAATTGGACTTGTGTCAACAAGGTTTTCAATGCAAGTGAACGTTCTAATTTATGATATATTTTAAAATATACATGTGCAATTCGTTTCGGCCAAATTTTGGCTGATTCGAATGAATCTGAATTTCCGAATCAGCACCATAACTAAAATTCTGAAAATGAATAAATCAGTTTCCCAATTTTCGGATCCATTTTTTATCTAAACCACAGTTCCCCGACATCGCTGACACTAACTAAAACACTAAATAAAGCTATTAACCCCTAAACAGCCGTTCCCGACATTGCCGACACTAGCTAAACCTATTAACCCCTAAACCGCCGTTCCCCATCATTGCCGACACTAACTAAACCTATTAATCTCTAAACCGCAGTTCCCAAACATCACAGACACAAACTAAACCTATTAACCTCTAAACCGCCATTCCCCAACACTAACTAAAACACTAAATAAAGCTATTAACCCCTAAACAACTATTCCCTGATGTTGCCGACACTAACTAAACCGAATTACTTCTAAACCGCCGTACACCTATATCGCTAACACTAACTAAAACACTAACTAAACTTATTAACCCCTAAACCGCCGTACACCCACATCGCCAACACTAACTAAACCTAGTAACCCCTAAACTGCCACCCCCACATCGCAACTACCTAATTTAAACTATATTAACCCATAAACCTAACACCCCTTAACTTTAATATAATTAAAATAGACCTAAATTAAAGTTACAATTATTAACTAACTACCTATTTAAAAATAAATACAAACTTACCTATGAAATAAAAATAAAGCCTAAGCTAGCTAAAATATAACTATTTTCTAACTACCTAGTTAAAATAAATACAAATTTACCTGTGAAATAAAAATAAAACCTAAGCTTAAACTAATAAAACCTAACATTACTAAAAATAAAAAACCTAACATTGCAAAAAAAAAATTAAAACTACAATTGCAAAAAATAATAAACACTAAAATTACAAAAAATAAAAAAACAATACCATTACAAAAAATAACAAATGAAATTATCCAAAATAATAAAAATTATTCCTATTCTAAAACCCACCCCAAAATAAAAAAATCCTAATCTATAATAAACTACCAATAGCCCTTAAAAGGGCATTTTCAAAAAATTAAAACAAACACCCCCTTACATTACAAACCCCCACCTCCCAAAACCCACAAAATAAAAAAAACCTAACTAAAAAACCTAATCTACCCATTGCCCTGAAAAGGGCATTTGTATGGGAATTGCTCTTAAAATGGCATTCAGCTCTTTTACTGCCCTTAAAGGGACACTAAACACATGCTTAAAATCCTTAAATCTTGCTCCTTCTAATCAATCAAAATCAAGTTAGCATGAATGTCTATGCCAACTTGTCATCTTACCCCAAATTGTTCAAAAAAAGTGTTTTCAATAACAATGGTTTACCTGTGCTCTTTGTGTGTATGCATGCCGCCATATTGTGACGTGCGTTACACACAGGTACACCAGTCACATGACACGCACGCATATTGTTCTATTATGTATTTGCTGCAGTGCTTAGAGGAATCACATCTGCAGCACACACTCACTGTGATGCATTCAGCAGCAGCACATGTGATTCTTGCAGAACGTGTGCTGCAGTGTTTGTAGAGATATTGTTTCAAATGTGACTAATAGTAATACTTATTTTCAACAGAGTAATACATACGTTAGTAAATGCAGGCTTCAGGAACAAGAATTTAAAGTAGCAAGCTCTGGGGAGGAAGGGGGAGATCAGCCCGGAAATAAAGGATAAGCCTTGCATAAGAAAATACAAGCTCCGGTTATTTCAAATGGTTGCCAAGCACTCCTGACCCTGCAGTGCATAATACTGCACTGGGAGATCCTTACCCTTCCAGCCCGAAAGTTAGATTACTCATTCGGCCCATTAAAATAAAAAATCCCTAATCTTTAAAAAAAAAAAAAAAAAAAAAAACAATCCCCCCCCCCCAAAAAAAAACGGAAAAAAACACCTAACACTAACCCCAAAATTGGTACTCACAGTTGCTGAAATCCGGTGAAAGATCTTTATCCCAGCGGCGAAGCATCTTCATCCAGACAACTCCATTTTCATCCATCGTGGGGCCAGCATCTTCTATCTTCTTCATCCCTGCTGACGCGGAGCGGTTGGTAAATGTGCAGAGGCGGAAGTCCAGGTGGAGGTCCATTGGTCCGACGTGGAGGTCCTCTTCATGCGATCGTCTGCCGCACACTGAGGATTTAATGCAAGTTACCCCTTTTATATTGGGGTACTGTTGCATTCCTATTGGCTGAAAATTTCAAATCAGCCAATAGGAATGAGAGCTACTTAAATCCTATTGGCTGTTCAAATCAGAAAATAGGATTTAAGCAGCTCTCATTCCTATTGGCTGGGGGTTTGTAATGTTAGGGGAGTTTGATTTTATTTTTTTGCAAAAGAGCTGTTAACTTTCGGGCTATGCCCTACAAAAGGCCCTTTTAAGGGCCCTTGGAAGTTTATTATAGATTAGGGGTTTTTTATTTTGGGGTGTTTTTTTTTTTTTAAACGGGTATCAGAATAGGAATAATTTTATTATTTTGGATAATTTCGTTTATTATTTTTTTTAATGGTAGTTTTTTGTAATTTTAGTGTTTATTATTTTTTGTAATTGTAGTTTTTATTTTTTTGTAATGTTAGGTTTTTTGTTTTTAGTAATGTTATGTTTTTTATTTTTTAGTAATGTTAGGTTTTATTAGTTTAAGCTTAGGTTTTATTTTAATTTCACAGGAAAGTTTGTATTTATTTTTAAATAGGTAGTTAGTTAATAATTGTAACTTTTATTTTGGTCTATTTTAATTATGATAAAGTTAGGGGTGTTAGGTTTAGGGTTAATATAGTTTAGTTTAGCTATTTGCAATGTGGGGTGCGGCGGTTTAGAGGTTAATAGGTTTAGTTAGTGTTGGCGATGTGGGGGTACGGTGCTTTAGAGGTTAATTGGTTTAGTTAGTGTTGGCAATGTGGAGTACGATGGTTTTGGGGGTTAGCTTTATTTAGTTTTTTTCTTTAGTGTCGGCAATGTCTGGGAATGGCGCTTTAGAGGTTAATAGGTTTAGTTAGTGTTGGCGATGTGGTAGTATGGCAGTGTATAGGTTAATAGGTTTAGTTAGTGTTGGCGATGTGGGGGCGGCGGTTTAGGGGTTAATAGCTTTATTTAGTGTAGACTATTTGCGATATGGGACGGTTTAGAGGTTAATTGGTTTAGTTAGTTTTTGCGATGTTGGGGTACAGCGCTTCTTAGGAAAATTGGTTTAGTTAGTGTTGGCGATGTGGGGGTACAGCGGTTTAAATAGCTTTATTTAGTGTTTTATTGAGTGTCGGTGATGTCGGGTTAACGGCGGTTTAGAGGTTAATAGGTTTAGTTAGTGTTGGCGATGTGTGGGTACGGCGGTTTAGGGGATAATAGTTTTATTTAGTGTTGGCGATGTGAGGGTTACAGCAGTTTTAGATAATTTTGTTTCGGCAATCGGCGGCAAATTAGTTATGTTAAATTAAATATTTTTTTTGGATCCTTTCGCTTTTTTCGGATCAATTCTTTATTCAGATGCATTATTTTATTCTAAAGTTTAGAGTAGAATAATGAATATGAATAAAGAATGGATCCAAAATAACAAACGGAACCCGACAAAAACGATTCACCTTAATACAACTAATTTTCCGAAACTATTTTTTTTTAACTTAACTAAACTAATTTGCCAAAACTAAATTATTTTTTGTAATTGTAGTTTTAATTTTTTTTCTAATGTTAGGTTTTTTTTATTTTTAGTAATGTTAGGTTTTTTATTTTTAGTAATGTTAGGTTGTATTAGTTTAAGCTTAGGTTTTATTTTTATTTCACAGGTAAGTTTGTATTTATTTTTAAATAGGTATGGCCAGATTACGAGTTTTCTCAGTAACGCAGCCCCATTTACTCCTATGGGGAAATAAAAGTTATGTTTATACCTAACACCCTAACATGAACCCGAGTCTAAACACCCCTAATCTTACACTTATTAACCCCTAATCTGCCGACCCCGACATCGCTGCCACCTACATTATACTTATTAACCCCTAATCTGCCGCCCTGGACATCGCCGCCACCTACATTATATTTATTAACCCCTAATCTGCTGCCCCCAATGTCGCCGCAACCTACCTACACTTATTAACCCCTAATCTGCCGCCCCCACTATTCTAAATTTATTAACCCCTAAACTTAAGTCTAACCCTAACCCTAACACCCCCTAACTTAAATATAATTTAAATAAATCTAAATAAAAATTACTATTATTACCTAAATAATTCCTATTTAAAACAAAATACTTACCTATAAAATAAACCCTAAGCTAGCAACAATAGTTAATAGTTACATTGTATATAGCTTAGGGTTTATTTTTATTTTACAGGCAAGTTTGTATTTATTTAACTAGGTAGAAAAGTTACTAAATAGTTATTAACTATTTAATAACTACCTAGCTAAAATAAATACAAATTTACCTGTAAAATAAAACCTAACCTATGTTACAATAACACCTAACACTACACTAAAATTAAATAACTTACCTAAATTAAATACAATTAAATAAATTTAATAAAGTAGATAAATCACAAATCCCCCCCCCACTAAATTACAGAAATAAAAAACAAATTGCAAGATATTTAAACTAATTACACCTAATCTAATAGCCCTATCAAAATAAAAAAAGACCCCCCCAAAATAAAAAAAAACCCTAGCCTAAACTAAACTATCAATAGCCCTTAAAAGGGCCTTTTGTGGGGCATTGCCCCAAAGAAATCAGCTCTTTTACCTGTAAAAAAAATACAAACAACCCCTCAACAGTAAAACCCACCACCCACACAACCAACCCCTAAATAAATGCCTAACTAAAAAACCTAAATTCCCCATTGCCCTGAAAAGGGCATTTGGATGGGCATTGCCCTTAAAAGGGCATTTAGCTCTATTGCAGGCCCAAAGCCCTACCCTAAAAAATAAACCCACCCAATACACCCTTAAAAAAATCCTAACACTAGCCCCCGAAGATTCAATTACCGGGAGAAGTCTTCATCCAAGCGGCAAGATGTCCTCAACGAAGCCGGCAGAAGTTTTCCTCCAGACGGGCAGAAGTGGTCCTCCAGACGGGCATAAGTCTTCATCCAGACGGCATCTTCTATCTTCATCCTTCCGGCGCGGAGCGGGTCCATCTTCAAGATATTCGACACGGAGCATCCTCTTCATCCGACGGACTAACGACGAATGAAGATACCCTTAAATGACGTCATCCAAGATGGCGTCCCTTAACTTCCGATTGGAATTAAGGTAGAAAAAATGGATCAGCTAATAGGATTGAGCTTGAATTCTATTGGCTGTTCCAATCAGCCAATGGAATGCAAGCTCAATCCTATTGGAAAAAAAAAAAAAAAAAAGGGGAAACCCCGCCCAACTTAATCTAAAATAAAACCCTAACCATACTGGTCTTATTATTCTATTAGCCATCAGTATATTAATGACTGTCTAATTTAAACCTGTTGTATATAGCCCAGAGGAGCTAAATAATTATCTCATTTTTGGTACAAAATAGCTTTGCTTCTTCTGGGAAGTTTACACTACCTGCCCTTCCTTTCCTTCAGCAATTATTTTCGCAGGATATCTTAAGTTCGCTTTCATCCCTGCCTTAATCAGCCCTGAACAATAAGGGGACATTTCTTTTCTCTTGGTAGATGTATCTACCGAAAAATCCTGGAACACTAATATCTGCTTACCCTCTATAATCAGTGGGTGACATTTTCTATATTGTCTCATGATTGCTACTTTGTCTTGAAAATTAAGGTAGCGAATCATAATCATTCTAGGTCTATTTTTAGTATCTATACCCGCCCTGTTGGGGCCGGTACGGTGTGCTCTCTCTACTGCTATTGGCTAGGGGCCAATCTGCAGGGGGTGGCATTGCACAAGCAAGTTCACTAGAACTGCTTGTGCAATGATAAATGCCGACAGCGTATGCTATAGGCATTCATTGATATCTGTCGGACATGATCCACTGAGTGGATCATGTCAGAAAGCCCGATGATAAATCAGCCCCAATGTGATTAAACATGTTTCTCTCATAAACAAGAAACATTCATTCTGACTTGCTGGACTTTTCATATAACAAGTTTTGTTAGAAATCTCAATTGCTTCATAGTATAGGTTTCATTTCCTGAAACAAAGCAGAATTTCAAGGCAAACTGTTAATCAAGCTTAATTTCACCCTTATAAATTATGCAGTTAATTAAATCTGTAATATTGTGTCAAAGATTTTACTAAGGCTGCTGAAATGAGCTAAGTATTAATAATTGTTATATTTATCACAGTGAAAAGCCATAAATTATGGTATTTGGTTTGAAACAAACAACATAATTAAACTAGAATTAACAGTCTGCGTACTAAAAATAAAGACAGTTATATGCAAAAATAATTACTGTCCTATTAGTCTTTCAGGAGTAAATTAAATTAGAATGTACTAATTCTCATGTAAATGTGTTGTCATAGGTCTAATGTATTCTTTGGTAAATGTTGAGCTTCCCAATGAACTGTGCTTAGCTGCTTAACACTTTCACTGCTTAGCAAACACACTCTGCTGTGCTCCATCTGTTTTTAGTTGTTGGCACTAAATGCATTCACACCTAAACATATATGTACTAGTCCTAAAGCCCGTGTACACGGGCCAAAGTCCACATCCACTTCCCCCTCTCTCTTTCCCTGTTGCTGTCAACATTTTTTTTCTGCAGTCCAGCGATCCCACCTGCTTCCGCCTCCCTCCAGCGATGGACCGCCCACCCGCCTCCCTCCTAACTCTTCATCGACACCACCACTGCCCGATGCAGAGAGGGACACAGAGTGTTCCTCTCTGCTTTGGTAGGTCTGCAAGACTATTTCTGCATTGCCCCACTCATGGGGCATGCAGAAATAGCGCCATCTTGCTACTTTTAGCGAGATCGCTGCAGAGGGCTTAAGACCTGTCTCTCACAGTCTCTATTGTACATGACATTAATCTTCATAGCCTTTTGAAGTATTACGCAGCCTGGCACATTGTCTTGTGTGCAGTCACGGTCACTAACTGATTCTTCCTTATGGCCAGGTATGTTTGTCTCACATTGCTGTCTCTACTGCGCATAACTCCATCAGACAGACATACCTGGCCTTTTATAATATAGGATGTATGTATGTATCCTTGCTTTTAGCTAACATATTATTTATATTTATTTGGTATCATATACATTTGATGAACTTTGGATACTAGAATTTCTTCGTTTTTGACAGAGTTGATTAACATGCGTCATACTCACAAAAGAGGTTGGATAGGAAAAGAACATTGAGAATTAAAAACTAGCCTATCAGCTTAATTCAGAAAGCTACCCTAAGGGTTTGCAGGTTATTAGTGTTTTATACTCACTGAAGAGGTTGGACTAGAAAAGAAAATTGAAAACTATCCTATCAGCTATATTCAGAAAGCTACACTGTGGGCAAGCATATTCTCCTACAACTCACCTCTATATAATTCAAGCCATCTGTATGACTTCATGCTTATTAAAAAAAGAAATGTAACAGAATATTCAAGCAGTTATTCACTTGAATGGAGGTGTATTGCACTATGATAGGAAACTCAAAGCTGATATATGTTTGAAAACTACCCAAATGCTCCTATTTTTACACAAAACCACATTAACGTGTTTATTATGTCATTGAATCAGATTTGTTATAAAATTTGTGAATTTAGTTACATGTAGTTGTTGTCACAATGAGCTCAGATGAAGAACCAGTTCCATAAGTAAAGAATAATTATCTGCTGTGATAAATACCAATAAAACCCCATTAAACATCAAGCATGTTGGCAAGGCTGCTTTTAATACAGACACTAGCTATTTAAAATCAGGGGAAAACAGCATAAATAACATTTATATGCTACATATGACACACTTTGCCAGGCACATATACAGTATATTGTAGCAGGACACAATATGTGCTTGTATCTTTCACACCTTGTCAAGTGTATGGCGTGAAACTGCTTAAAAAAACACACAAAAAAAACACAAGAAAACTTTTCTCATTCATACAAATTCACACCTCAATACCATTACAAAAGCTTCCCACCTTGCTTCCGTTGTTGTCAGAGAGCACTGCCTGAGGCTGTGGGGCCTATCTATCAAGCTCTGAATGGAGCTTGACGCCCCGTGAAACAGCAGTTATGAAGCAGCGGTCACAAAGAGTACGATTGACACCCCCTGCTGGCGGCCTATTGGCCGCAAGTCTGCAGGGGGCGGCGTTGCACCAGCAGCTCTTGTGAGCTGCTGGTGCAATGCTGAATACGGAGAGCGTATTGCTCTCCGTATTCAGCGAGGTCTGGCGGACCTGATCCGCACTGTCGAATCAGGTCCGCAAGACTTTCATAAATAGGGGCCTTTGTATTGCAGTGTAGATTTGCTTGCTGTGTTATTTTGCTGATGGTTAGGTTTTTTTCCTCTAGGGTTAGCACAGAATGGCATCTTCTTCAGGGGTAGGGTTGCCACATTGGCTATGTTTTCCTGGATACTTATAAGTTACACATGCTGCAGGGTATGTAGAGGGAAGCATGATTTGCACCCCTGGACAGCACATGAATAGTGATCCTGCACAGCACTATTCATGTTCCTCCCTGCACACCCAGCATGTGTAACTTATAAGTGTCCAGGGAAACCCTATTCAGAGGGGGAAACTTTCCCAATGTCTTTAGATATGAGAATTTGACTAGAAGGGATGGGGTCAGAATCAGCCCTGGAAATTATGTAAGTGTGGAGGATTGTGTGTTAGCTGTAGGGAAAGTTGTTGGTTACAGAAACATATAGGCCTCTAGTTATCAAAGTCTGGCGGACCTGATCCGACAGTGCGGATCAGGTCCGCCAGACTTCGCTGAATGCAGCGAGCAATACGCTCACCGTATTCAGCATTGCGCCAGCAGCTCACAGGAGCTGCTGGTGCAACGCTGCCCCCTGCAGACTCACGGCCAATGGGCCGCCAGCAGGGGGGTGTCAATCAACCCGATCAATGTCTGTCCGTCTGCTCAGAGTCTTTGTGACCGCTGCTTCATAACTGAGCTTGATACATATGCACCTAAATCTGCATCACGAATGAAGAAATCAGTGTTTGTTTTTGTAAGCACTGAATAGCTGGCTAACAAGGTCATCTCAGAGAGTGTGAGTTTTTTTATACTGTTTTACCTCTATCTACTCCTACTTTAAAAGTGCTTATTTCTAATGTGCCTCTTTTTTTGAGAAATGAACAACTGGCTCATGATTTGTCTCGTTATGGGAAACTAACAAGTCCCGTTCGCATGGTTCCTTTGGCTTGTAAATCAAATAAGATTAAGCCTGTTATGTCCTTTAAAATACAGGTGTTTAGGATTCTCAAGGACACTAACAAAATCTTTGAATGTTGCTTTCAGGTACAAGATAGATGAATGTGACTATATTATTTTTGCTAGCTTTGAGCAAATGCGCTGTTTTTGTTGTCTGAACATTTAATTAAGACTGCCCTGAGCTAAAACAGAAAGCAACTGCTGAGATTGCTGCAACAGTTTCCCATTCTAAATTGCAGGATAAAGATTTAACTGTTAATGATAAAGTGCAGAGTAAGAAAAGAGCTTTTAAATCTGAACTCATTAAGGTAGGGAGAGAAAAGGTTAAAAGATTTAATGAAGTAAGTGGGAATCAAATGGAAGAAAATAAAAAGGATGTTTTGAATCAGAACATAGAAAATGCAGATGATGGTGAGGTCGATAAGGAAAATATAAGGGATGATAAGGAGAAAAAAAAGCTTGGTGGAATAATTATGTAATTAGTTAAGTAAAAGTAAGTGATAAAGCTGAGCCCAGTTCACAAATTGTCAAACCCCCAGTTTTGCAGGCTACTGAAGTAACAATTTTGGCTAATGATTCCCCAGGTGCTCTTGCAGCATATTCAGAGAGTGAGAAAGATGTTGAAATGTCTGATTTTCAAATTTCTTTACCTGCAGCTCAAAAAATGACTGCAATTTATTCTCTGCAGAGTATTAAAGGGACACTAAACCCCAAAAAATTATTTCATGATTCAGGTAGAGAATACAATTTTAAATAGCTTTCCAAATTACTTCTATTATCTAATTTGCTTCATTCTTTAGATATATTTTGTTGAAGAAATAGCATTGCACATGGGTGAGCCAATCACACGAGGCATCTATGTGCATCTACCAATCAGCAGCTACTGAGCATATCTAGATATGATTTTCAGCAAAGCATATCAAGATAATGAAGCAAATTAGATAATAGAATATAGATTAGAGGACTGGCACTAGATATAGTGTGTAGAGGAATAAATGGATAATGAATCCGGTGCTACCCTTCAATATACATAAGTGAAGATAAACAGGTAAGAGAACCTAAGGTTTAAGGGTTTAATATAGCACTCATTCCTACTAAAGTAAATTTTAAATTTTAAAAAATTGAATTTTTATTATACTTAAAGTTAAAAAATAAAGGAGAATAAACACCTTTATAGTACCCACTAACTCGCTGTACACCTTGTCCCCCTGTTTCCTGGCCGATAGCAGCTCCCTCGGCTTCAGGTGACAGGGACAAGGGACAGCAATTAAAACCAATATAAATGTGCACCGAGGTGCTTACAATTTTCACAAACGCGTTTCGGCTGTGTAGACCAGCCTTTGTCAATGTATAAGAGCAAACCGAGGCTCGGGTGCCACCCTCTTATATAGTGCTAACAAAATCTATCCCCACCAATCCGCTTCTGCCTTTGAGAACGCCCATCATCGCACCAATAAGCCGCTGTACATTCAAGGCGTATCCTGATGCTCACATTTGATAGGGTTCCCTGAAGCGGCTTCGTCTCTACTGGTTTTCAATTGGTTGCGCGTAATGACAACTTACACTCACTAAATAAACAAACTTCCTAAGAGTGAACATATTAAGTTATTTGTAATATCCATCGTCTAGTAATAATTAATAGCTGATACCGTCTTTACTATGTACGACTGTTTGAGTTGAGTCTCAGCAAATGTTCTTTATAATTCAGTGTCAAAATGTCCTGTCAGCACGGCTAATCGTAGTATGATTAAACATATTTTATCGTTTTCCTATGCTCATGCATTCAACGACCACTATCTTTTCATCATTGACATATCGTATTTCAGCAGAATCTTGTGTGATTTTATTTTCAACATATCTCGTGAATGTGGCTATTCCCAGGGCGGATTATCGTATCCTATAGTATTGCAATATTCTTGAACTAAAGTGTTTAAGTGAATGAATTTCAATTCCAACTGCCATTTCATCGTTTCTGCAGTGTTCGAGTTAAACAATTTCTTATAGTGAATCATGTGACTGCAAATTAGATAATAGAAGTAAATTAAAAAGTTGTTTAAAATTGCTGGCTCTTTCCAAATCATGAAATAAAAAATCTGGGTTTCATGTCCCTTTAATGCATATTTGAATGTTACTAAAAGGAAAAAGAATGTGGAAATACAGAATTATTTTCCTGATCTTGTAAAATGTTTAAACGTTGTAGAATTTTATTTTAAACATGCTAGTGGGGAGTTCAGTAAAAAAAAAACCTGGATAGCTTTAAAAAATTGTTACAAAAAGTTTGTCTTTCCCTAAAGAGTAATGATGATTAGTAGGCATTGTTTGTTTGTTTTTTTACTTTTTTCGATAATGAATAAATAATATATCTACTCGATGCGCCAACTAACACCTATATGCCTGGAGACGGTGAAACCTAGCTATGACCAGATAAATAAACTATAGAAAAATGGGAATCCCAGGCGCCAACTGACGGAGGCTAGGTGTGACTAAAAAGTGTGCTTAATACATATAAATTAAAACTTAAAATAGCATCGATTAGCTACAGGGTTATACAATACAATCTCATGTATCCATGGACAGCAATACAATAATTAGTAGGTCTAATAAGACAGATAAAAAACACAACAGTAGGTCTAAATAGACAATAACAGTTGGTCTAAATAGACAATATAAAATCTAAAAACAATGTGAAATCTAAAAACAATGTTTAGAACAATAAACACAATATAGGCAATATCAGGGTAGCAGGGGAAATGAAGGTAAATGTCTGTAATTCGTTATGACAAAGTGTCCATGAAACAAAGTCCTGGAGGAAATGTTCAATAAACAAGAGTTGTCCACTCGGGGTTAATAATAGTGAGTGAAATCCAAACAGCAAACACTTGAAAATAAGTGACCAAAAACGTGTGTCCTAGATCAAATAATCCAAATCCAACAAGTGGGGAGTATAAAAAGCTGTGTGCTGAAAAAAAGTGGTGTGCTGAAAAATTGTTAAAAATCCAAATATTGAAAAAAGGAAAAAAGCAAATGCAAAAATGAAAAAAGGAAAAGAACTGTGAAATTATAAAAGAAATGTTAATTTCTGAAAGTTTGTGCACAAGCAAATGTGGTGTGCAAAAAAAGGGTGACTCCAATTATGGAATGTCCAACGTGAACTTTAAGGGTTGAGACTACTGTCTCCTTGGTAGGGGGATTCACTTGCAGATGAAAAAAACATATACAATACCTGTGAAGAAAAAAATAAAGCAATGTGTAACAGGTCTACAAATATAACCTCAAATGAAATCAGACTTACCAGTGCAAGGTCTGCACGTTTCGGCCCTACTAGGCCTTTATTAAGACTGGTTGTTTATACTCACTGGTGGCCTTTTATAGCACTTTCCTGTAAGTGACCGGATGTTAGATAGCCTCAATACTTCCGGTTTTGATGCATTATAAATCATTCTTTCTGTCGAAAGTGCCTATTGTATTTAAGCTGTTAAGTAGTAATTGTGAGGTGTTGATTTAAATATTATAAAAGTAGCTTAGTACATCATAATAGTATATAAAATTAGCCTCCATATAGCAGTGACGTCACTTCCGGTCGGGAAAAGCCGCCGCAATCTGCAGCTTATTCTTAATTATTTAATTATTAATTCTAGTTGTTTTACTGTTGATTTCAATATAAATATATTATTTTTCACAAATATCTAAGGAGATTGTTGACTATGTTTATTTCCAAACAGAGCCGATTTTGGAGTTAGCCCATTGGTTGTGACGTCACCTTTGGCCATACTGGTGATAGGACGTGTATAGGAGTGTATATCTTTCAGTTTATAGAAATGCCTGTTTTATTGGAGGAGAGATAGTTGTCACGTATTTATTATCAGTGTATTAAATATAGTATCATAATAGAATTTGTCAGATGTACTTATTTTTGACCGATGTACTTATTTTTGACAATGCCGATTTTCGACCTCTCCCATTGGTCGTGACTGTGCCATCAATCGCAATTCTGATAGGATATGCCTGGAGGTGTGTGCTCCTCGGTATAATACAATGCTAGAGATGATCAGTAGAGGGAAAGGATAGGTCACATATTGTTCTCAATGCTTCAGACCTCTGGATGTAAAATCTTCACAATAATAGATCAAATAAATATACAAATGAAAAAGATTTTTTCTTTTGCCGTGTTTATTTATCCTAGGGGCTGTTTGGGAGTGTGGTTCATAATTGTTTCGCCATAATGCTAAATAAATAGTCAAACATGATAAATAGGAGGGGGTATGTAAATTTTAACTATAGATCAGTGTAACATGTCAGATATTTTTGGGAATCATTAAACTATTCTGGCGTGGACTCTCTGCTGAGTTAAAACCATTAGAAAGGATGCATTAGGAAAACGATGTTAAAGAGGATGATAGTGATTGTTAATCCTCGGCTGGTGTAGAAGTGAACAGATTGTGCTTATTATACAGGGAGTGCAGAATTATTAGGCAAGCTGTATTTTTGAGGATTAATTTTATTATTGAACAACAACCATGTTCTCAATGAACCCAAAAAACTCATTAATATCAAACCTGAATAGTTTTGGAAGTAGTTTTTAGTTTTTTTTTAGTTATAGCTATTTTAGGGGGATATCTGTGTGTGCAGGTGACTATTACTGTGCATAATTATTAGGCAACTTAACAAAAAACAAATATATACCCATTTCAATTATTTATTTTTAACAGTGAAACCAATATAACATCTCAACATTCACAAATATACATTTCTGACATTCAAAAACAAAACAAAAACAAATCAGTGACCAATATAGCCACCTTTCTTTGCAAGGACACTCAAAAGCCTGCCATCCATGGATTCTGTCAGTGTTTTGATCTTTTCACCATCAACATTGCGTGCAGCAGCAACCACAGCCTCCCAGACACTGTTCAGAGAGGTGTACTGTTTTCCCTCCTTGTAAATCTCACATTTGATGATGGACCACAGGTTCTCAATGGGGTTCAGATCAGGTGAACAAGGAGGCCATGTCATTAGATTTTCTTCTTTTATACCCTTTCTTGCCAGCCACGCTATGGAGTACTTGGACGCGTGTGATGGAGCATTGTCCTGCATGAAAATCATGTTTTTCTTGAAGGATGCAGACTTCTTCCTGTACCACTGCTTGAAGAAGGTGTCTTCCAGAAACTGGCAGTAGGACTGGGAGTTGAGGTTGACTCCATCCTCAACCCGAAAAGGCCCCACAAGCTCATCTTTGATGATACCAGCCCAAACCAGTACTCCACCTCCACCTTGCTGGCGTCTGAGTCGGACTGGAGCTCTCTGCCTGTTAGGGGTACCAGTCCAACTTTACCAATCCAGCCACGGGCCCATCCATCTGGCCCATCAAGACTCACTCTCATTTCATCAGTCCATAAAACCTTAGAAAAATCAGTCTTGAGATATTTCTTGGCCCAGTCTTGACGTTTCAGCTTGTGTGTCTTGTTCAGTGGTGGTCGTCTTTCAGCCTTTCTTACCTTGGCCATGTCTCTGAGTATTGCACACCTTGTGCTTTTGGGCACTCCAGTGATGTTGCAGCTCTGAAATATGGCCAAACTGATGGCAAGTGGCATCTTGGCAGCTGCACGCTTGACTTTTCTCAGTTCATGGGCAGCTATTTTGCGCCTTGGTTTTTCCACACGCTTCTTGCGACCCTGTTGACTATTTTGAATGAAACGCTTGATTGTTCGATGATCACGCTCCAGAAGCTTTGCAATTTTAAGAGTGCTGCATCCCTCTGCAAGATATCTCACTATTTTTTACTTTTCTGAGCCTGTCAAGTCCTTCTTTTGACCCATTTTGCCAAAGGAAAGGAAGTTGCCTAATAATTATGCACACCTGATATAGGGTGTTGATGTCATTAGACCACACCCCTTCTCATTACAGAGATGCACATCACCTAATATGCTTAATTGGTAGTAGGCTTTCAAGCCTATACAGCTTGGAGTAAGACAACATGCATAAAGAGGATGATGTGGTCAAAATACTCATTTGCCTAATAATCCTGCACTCCCTGTAGGTTAGTTATAGTCAAAGCGGTAAACACTGTGCTTAGTTAAGAAGTATACAACATTTTTGAATATATCGCAAAGGGTTGCTAACATATATTTCTTTCAAGAGCACAGATGTTACCTCAAATGTGCTTATTCCATTAAAGATATCTATTGGAACATGCCCTACTTTATGTCTCCTAATACAGATAAGGGAGAATTATTTAGTTAGCCGAATAAACGGCAGATATTTTCAGGGCGCAGGTCATTGGAGTTGTTATATATCCTACTGAAGTAGAGCTTACTACATCAGACTGACGCGCATCCCTTAGAGTTGTGATAAAATTGTGATTAAAGTTTATATTCAAATTAAAATTTGAAATTAAATTACTTCTGAGATCGACCGTTATTAGCTTAAATCATAAAAGTTTTAATTCTATTGATGTTGCTTATTTAAACATTAGGTTTTTCTCACTAGGTAATGGGCTCCTACCCTGAGATCAAAATGATTTATCTTTATGGTGGACAGATCCATTGATTTATTTATAATGGCCTTTAGATCATGAAATAGCCCCTTAACGTGGGGGATAAAATATGTGGGATCTAATTTGTTAAGTTTTAGGTTTTTTTATACTCTTATTTGGATAAAAATAAATATAAGGATGGGATGGTTACAATTAAAAGAGGGGGACACTAAGAGTTATTCTAATTATCCTCCTGTTTAAATAAAGATGGGAAGGTGACACTTAAAGACCGCAGATGATACTTTGAAGAAGACATTTATACTTAAGTTCTATGGACTTTATTAAAATTCCCTAGAGTCAGTAGTTGTACAGAAATATGTCTAATTAACCAAATGACTTGATAGGAGAAAATGTGTCAACCCTGATTGTAGTTATCTACCTGGATAGGGGAAGTGATAATATAATACTGGTGGAGATCCTTAATACCATTTTTTGGGTATAATTTTTCAAATATTGATCTTCTGGGATTAAACTAACCCAAATTTCATTGTCTCCGTTTCTTTCTCATGGAATAATCTATAGGAGATACTGTTATCTGAGCCTGGATAATTTCTGTCTCAACGACCAATTTTAGACCATAACAATTCAGAGCCAGGATACTAAGAGAGAGTATTTGGTAGGTATTACAGGTTTTGGCAGCCATATAATTGGTTCCTGATGATGGATACCAATATGATGTATGAAATTCCAAAAACAAATTGATTTAAGTTCAAGAAGTAAAATAAATAACATATTTTAACTTTATAGCTGGTTCTCATAGGTGTCAAATGATGTTAAATAAGTGGGAGAGATCCTCTTTATTATTCAATCCCTTTGGAAAAAGACAATCGAGATTGAAGATCCATTTGGATTCCGCAATGCGCAGTTTGTTGGTATAATTTCCACCTCTCCAGCATTTTGTTACTTTTTGAATACCCATAAAGGATAGCTCTTTTATATTCCCTTGATGTTTAGTCGAGAAATCTTGGTAGAGGGCTGTATCCATATTCAGTTTCTCAATGAGAAGTAGGTGTTCGCGGATCCTGTCCTTTAAGGTCCTGGACGTTTGGCCCACATACTGAAGCCCGCAGGTACATTGTAGCAAATAGATTACTCCGCTGTCTCGACATCTGATCAGATCATGGATCCTGTATTTTTCTTTCGTCTGATGACAGCTGAAGGTTGCGGATTTGATACCATGCTTACACGCCTTACATGATGGGCAGGGAAAGAAAGCTTTTATCTCATTCCCATAGACATCTTTGACACCTAATCTTTTCTTTCTCTGTAGACTGGGAGCTAGCTTACTTTTTAGGTTCTTGGTCTTCCTGTAGGTGAACCTTGGTTTGGAAGGTAATTTCTCCCCAATGATATCATCGTCCTTCAATAGTGACCAATGTTTATGAAATATATTCTCAATGATGTTTTTGTTCCCACTGTATTCAGTGATCATATTGATATTGAGGGTATCAACTTCCAATGGTTTTTCTTTTCTTTTATATTTCATCAATTCTGTCCTTTCAATATGGCTGATTTCCTGTACCTTTTGTTCTAGTTCATTCTCATTATATCCTCTATCCAAAAATTTGGTCTTAATGAGTTGTGCTTGTTGTTCCCATTTTTCATGGGTAGAGCAATTCTTTCTTATTCTCAAAAGCTGTCCTGTCGGGATATTATCCTTCCAGGACTTATGGTGGCAACTCATCCTGTGGATGAAATTATTGCTGTCCACTTTTTTGAAAAAAGTGGACGTTTCTATTTTGCCATGTTTTATTTCTATTTTGAGATCCAAAAAAACCAATTCAGTCCTGCTCCAGGTGTATGTGAATTTTAAGTTGTTGGTACTTCTGTTCATCACTTCAATGGTATAATCAAGGTCTTCCTGTGTCCCCTTCCATATGATGATAATGTCATCTATGTACCGGCAATAGAGGACCAGGTCCGCACTAGCTGGGCATGATTCCCAGAAGATGTGTTCCCACTTACCCATGTACAGGTTAGCGTAACTTGGTGCGAACCTGGTCCCCATCGCCGTACCACATATCTGTTGGTAGTATTTCCCTGCATTGCAGAAGTAGTTGTGGCTCAGAATATATCGAATCCCTTCCAGGATAAATTCCTTTTGTTCTTCTTGTAGTTCCTCATCTTTATCCAGAAAGAATTCCACCGCTTTTAGACCGTCTTCATGTGGGATACATGTGTATAGGGACGTGACGTCACATGTAGCTAAGATATATCCGTCTTCCCAAGTTATTTCATCTAGAAGATTAAGTACCTTTGTGGAATCCTTTAAGTAAGAGGGTAGTTGTTTCACATACCTTTGCAAGTTCAGGTCGATATACTCAGATAGATTTGAACTCAAGGAGCCAATGCCTGAGATGATTGCCCTTCCTGGTGGTTTCTGTAGCGATTTGTGGATCTTCGGTAGGTGATATATTATAGGGGTTATAGGATGACTGACGTTGATATAATCATATTCTTTATTATTAAGTATCCCCTCTTCCTTAGCCTGATCCAAAATCCTCAGTAGCTCCTTTCTGTATGTTATCACCGGATTTCCTGGCAGTCTCAAGTAGGTTTCTTTATCACTTAGAATCCTCGCATTCTCCAATTTATAATCTGCCTTATCCATGATGACAATTCCACCTCCTTTATCAGTAGGTTTAATTGTTAGATCATGGTTGTCTTCTAGATTTCTGATGGTTTTGATCTGTTGCTTAGAGAGATTATGTTTCCTAATCTTCAGTTTATCAGACTGTATCTCTCTTATCTCTTTACAGACTATGGTCTCAAATGACTCTATAGCTGTTCCCTTACTGCTTGTGGGGTAGAATGTTGACCTTGGTTTCAGATCTGTGTGTTTGTAGCCATCATAGGCTTCACGTGGGACATAGACTAATCTCTCTATGGCTGATTTTGCAAAGAATCTCTTCAAAGTCAATTTTTGGATGAACTCCTTTACATTAATAAATGTTTGAAATTTATTAAGGCTCCTTGTAGGGGCAAAGGAGAGGCCATATTTAAGAACAGAGGTTTCTTCTTTGGAGAGGATATGGGAGCTTAAGTTAAAAATACCTTCTGGTTTCTCTTCAGCCACCGGATTGGTATTCGTTATCTTATTTTTATTCACTTTGGCTCCTCCTCTCTTACCACAGTGGACTTTTTTCTTCATTATGTTGTCGGTTTTTCTAACCTTACTTCTTTCTGTGGTCTTGATATCCTCTCCTTCTCCCTGTTGTGTATACGATCCAACTCTAAAAAAGAACGTGACTCAGTTCCAGTAGTGGTTGTCGACGTTTGGGGTCCATCTCGTGGCTCCGTTCGTTTACATTGTTGTATTCTCCATTCGTCATTTTCATGACCATTCTTTGTATCCTTTCCATAGGGGGTATGGCCTTCTTTTCTCCGTTGTGTCCTGTAGTCGTTTCCTGGGGTTTGGTAGATATTATTTCTCCTCGTATATTTATCATAGGGAGGAATCTCTCTCACATCCTCATATCTAGACTCAAATCTGTTATGTCTGTACTGATGTGGTCGCTCTTCAGCATTATGTCTGTGCTGATGTGTTCTTCTCTCATAATACCCTCTTGGTGCATTTCTAAAATCACTCCTATTTCTTAAATGATTTGGTGTCTTATTGTAGTTATTTTCCCATCTATCTTCCCGGATCTCTCTCCTTCTGTCAGGTGAATGTGCCCCTCTCAATCTCATAGTCCTATCATTACCATAGTCCCAATTATATTGGTCATCGTATCTCCTATCATCATAGTAGGTCCTATTTTGTCTGTATGGTGATTGTGCAGAATGGTTTGGTCGATAATAATGTCTCCAAGGTGGTCTATATTGGTTAGACCTCTCGGTAGTGTGGTAATCACGTCTATGAGTGTGGTAATCACGTCTCTTAGAATCCTGAAAGGATTCAGGACAGTGTTGGTTCCCTTGCTGACTACTAGGCTTAGTATGTGAGACTCTAGTTTGTGTATTAATTTTATCCTTCTCTATGTTTGATTCCTGGTTCTCCCTAGTTTCATTATTCTCATATTCTTCAACTTTTACTTCCTTATTTTCTAACTCTCTCATGAGTTTTTTTGTCTTTTTTTGAATTACTTCATCCCTAACTTTCTTTACCTTTTTAAACAGATTGTCTTTTCTCTCTGATATATCCTTTGACTCTTGTCAAGAATGTTCTAGATTCAATAAAATTTCTTCATTTTCTTTGATTCTAGAGTCCATATCAAGTGCTTAAGATTCTCTGTACTCAATAATAAGCTTAATGAGTTGTATTGAAGTATTAATCAAGACCATTTTCCATCTATCAGAGATAGAGTCGGAAAGAGGAAAGGCGCACTCTTTATGAGTCACAAGGCCTTTTGGGATGATGTCTAATTCGAGACACTTTTTCAAAAAAGAGATCTCGGCTTTGTATTTTACTTCAGAGATGAGGAGTTTCTCCAAATCTCTGAATATAGACTGTACATCTACAGTATCATCTTCCTCTAGTTCAGTGCTAATCATTTTAGTTTGTTTGTTAACATCTATAAGTACATCCTGTCGTAATGAAGCTAGAGACTCCATGTGTGTGATGATATAAGGAAGTGGCAGCTAGAGTAGTGCTAGGTGGATATTACAATAATGAATAAATAATATATCTACTCAATGCGCCAACTAACACCTATATGCCTGGAGACGATGAAACCTAGCTATCACCAGATAAATAAACTATAGAAAAATGGGAATCCCATGCGCCAACTGACGGAGGCTAGGTGTGACTAAAAAGTGTGTTTAATACATATAAATTAAAACTTAAAATAGCATCGATTAGCTACAGGGTTATACAATACAATCTCATGGATCCATGGACAGCAATACAATAATTAGTAGGTCTAATAAGACAGATAAAAAACACAACAGTAGGTCTAAATAGACAATAACAGTTGGTCTAAATAGACAATATAAAATCTAAAAACAATGTGAAATCTAAAAACAATGTTTAGAACAATAAACACAATATAGGCAATATCAGGGTAGCAGGGGAAATTAAGGTAAATGTCTGTAATTCGTTATGACAAAGTGTCCATGAAACAAAGTCCTGGAGGAAATGTTCAATAAACAAGAGTTGTCCACTCGGGGTTAATAATAGTGAGTGAAATCCAAACAGCAAACACTTGAAAATAAGTGACCAAAAACGTGTGTCCGAGATCAAATAATCCAAATAATCCAAATCCCACAAGTGGGGAGTATAAAAAGCTGTGTGCTGAAAAAAAGTGGTGTGCTGAAAAATTGTTAAAAATCCAAATATTGAAAAAAGGAAAAAAGCAAATGCAAAAATGAAAAAAGGAAAAGAACTGTGAAATTATAAAAGAAATGTTAATTTCTGAAAGTTTGTGCACAAGCAAATGTGGTGTGCAAAAAAAGGGTGACTCCAATTATGGAATGTCCAACGTGAACTTTAAGGGTTGAGACTACTGTCTCCTTGGTAGGGGGATTCACTTGCAGATGAAAAAAACATATACAATACCTGTGAAGAAAAAAATAAAGCAATGTGTAACAGGTCTACAAATATAACCTCAAATGAAATCAGACTTACCAGTGCAAGGTCTGCACGTTTCGGCCCTACTAGGCCTTTATCAAGACTGGTTGTTTATACTCAATGGTGGCCTTTTATAGCACTTTCCTGTAAGTGACCGGATGTTAGATAGCCTCAATACTTCCGGTTTTGATGCATTATAAATCATTCTTTCTGTTGAAAGTGCTTATTGTATTTAAGCTGTTAAGTAGTAATTGTGAGGTGTTGATTTAAATATTATAAAAGTAGCTTAGTACATCATAATAGTATATAAAATTAGCCTCCGTATAGCAGTGACGTCACTTCCGGTCGGGAAAAGCCGCCGCAATCTGCAGCTTATTCTTAATTATTAAATTATTAATTCTAGTTGTTTTACTGTTGAATTCAATATAAATATATTATTTTTCACAAATATCTAAGGAGATTGTTGACTATGTTTATTTCCAAACACAGCCAATTTTGGAGTTAGCCCATTGGTTGTGACGTCACCTTTGGCCATACTGGTGATAGGACGTGTATAGGAGTGTATATCTTTCAGTTTATAGAAATGCCTGTTTTATTGGAGGAGAGATAGTTGTCACGTATTTATTATCAGTGTATTAAATATAGTATCATAATAGAATTTGTCAGATGTACTTATTTTTGACCGATGTACTTATTTTTGACAATGCTGATTTTCGACCTCTCCAATTGGTCGTGACTGTGCCATCAATCGCAATTCTGATAGGATATGCCTGGAGGTGTGTGCTCCTCGGTATAATACAATGCTAGAGATGATCAGTAGAGGGAAAGGATATGTCACATATTGTTCTCAATGCTTCAGACCTCTGGATGTAAAATCTTCAGAATAATAGATCAAATAAATATACAAATGAAAAAGATTTTTTCTTTTGCCGTGTTTATTTATCCTAGGGGCTGTTTGGGAGTGTGGTTCATAATTGTTTCGCCATAATGCTAAATAAATAGTCAAACATGATAAATAGGAGGGGGTATGTAAATTTTAACTATAGATCAGTGTAACATGTCAGATATTTTTGGGAATCATTAAACTATTCTGGCGTGGACTCTCTGCTGAGTTAAAACCATTAGAAAGGATGCATTAGGAAAACGATGTTAAAGAGGATGATAGTGATTGTTAATCCTCGGCTGGTGTAGAAGTGAACAGATTGTGCTTATTATAGGTTAGTTATAGTCAAAGCGGTAAACTCTGTGCTTAGTTAAGAAGTATACAACATTTTTGAATATATCGCAAAGGGTTGCTAACATATATTTCTTTCAAGAACACAGATGTTACCTCAAATGTGCTTATTCCATTAAAGTTATCTATTGGAACATGCCCTACTTTATGTCTCCTAATACAGATAAGGGAGAATTATTTAGTTAGCCGAATAAACGGCAGATATGTTCAGGGCGCAGGTCATTGGAGTTGTTATATATCCTACTGAAGTAGAGCTTACTACATCAGACTGACGCGCATCCCTTAGAGTTGTGATAAAATTGTGATTAAAGTTTATATTCAAATTAAAATTTGAAATTAAATTACTTCTGAGATCGACTGTTAGCTTAAATCATAAAAGTTTTAATTCTATTGATGTTGCTTATTTAAACATTAGGTTTTTCTCACTAGGTAATGGGCTCCTACCCTGAGATCAAAATGATTTTATCTTTATGGTGGACAGATCCATTGATTTATTTATAATGGCCTTTAGATCATGAAATAGCCCCTTAACGTGGGGGATAAAATATGTGGGATCTAATTTGTTAAGTTTTAGGTTTTTTTATACTCTTATTTGGATAAAAATAAATATAAGGATGGGATGGTTACAATTAAAAGAGGGGGACACTAAGAGTTATTCTAATTATAATCCTGTTTAAATAAAGATGGGAAGGTGACACTTAAAGACCGCAGATGATACTTTGAAGAAGATATTTATACTTAAGTTCTATGGACTTTATTAAAATTCCCTAGAGTCAGTAGTTGTACAGAAATATGTCTAATTAACCAAATGACTTGATAGGAGAAAATGTGTCAACCCTGATTGTAGTTATCTACCTGGATAGGGGAAGTGATAATATAATACTGGTGGATATCCTTAATACCATTTTTTGGGTATAATTTTTCAAATATTGATCTTCTGGGATTAAACTAACCCAAATTTCATTGTCTCAGTTTCTTTCTCATGGAATAATCTATAGGAGATACTGTTATCTGAGCCTGGATAATTTCTGTCTCAACGACCAATTTTAGACCATAACAATTCAGAGTCAGGATACTAAGAGAGAGTTTTTGGTAGGTATTACAGGTTTTGGCAGCCATATAATTGGTTCCTGATGATGGATACCAATATGATGTATGAAATTCCAAAAACAAATTGATTTAAGTTCAAGAAGTAAAATAAATAACATATTTTAACTTTATAGCTGGTTCTCATAGGTGTCAAATGATGTTAAATAAGTGGGAGAGATCCTCTTTATTATTCAATCCCTTTGGAAAAAGACAATCGAGATTGAAGATCCATTTGGATTCCGCAATGCGCAGTTTGTTGGTATAATTTCCACCTCTCCAGCATTTTGTTACTTTTTGAATACCCATAAAGGATAGCTCTTTTATATTCCCTTGATGTTTAGTCGAGAAATGTCGGTAGAGGGCTGTATCCATGTTCAGTTTCTCAATGAGAAGTAGGTGTTCGCGGATCCTGTCCTTTAAGGTCCTGGACGTTTGGCCCACATACTGAAGCCCGCAGGTAAATTGTAGCAAATAGATTACTCCGCTGTCTCGATATCTGATCAGATCATGGATCCTGTATTTTTCTTTCGTCTGATGACAGCTGAAGGTTGCGGATTTGATACCATGCTTACACGCCTTACATGATGGGCAGGGAAAGAAAGCTTTTATCTCATTCCCATAGACATCTTTGACACCTAATCTTTTCTTTCTCTGTAGACTGGGAGCTAGCTTACTTTTTAGGTTCTTGGTCTTCCTGTAGGTGAACCTTGGTTTGGAAGGTAATTTCTCCCCAATGATATCATCGTCCTTCAATAGTGACCAATGTTTATGAAATATATTCTCAATGATGTTTTTGTTCCCACTGTATTCAGTGATCATATTGATATTGAGGGTATCGACTTCCAATGGTTTTTCTTTTCTTTTATATTTCATCAATTCTGTCCTTTCAATATGGCTGATTTCCTGTACCTTTTGTTCTAGTTCATTCTCATTATATCCTCTATCCAAAAATTTGGTCTTAATGAGTTGTGCTTGTTGTTCCCATTTTTCATGGGTAGAGCAATTCTTTCTTATTCTCAAAAGCTGTTCTGTCGGGATATTATCCTTCCAGGACTTATGGTGGCAACTCATCCTGTGGATGAAATTATTGCTGTCCACTTTTTTGAAAAAAGTGGACGTTTCTATTTTGCCATGTTTTATTTCTATTTTGAGATCCAAAAAAACCAATTCAGTCCTGCTCCAGGTGTATGTGAATTTTAAGTTGTTGGTACTTCTGTTCATCACTTCAATGGTATAATCAAGGTCTTCCTGTGTCCCCTTCCATATGATGATAATTTCATCTATGTACCGGCGATAGAGGACTGGGTCCGCACTAGCTGGGCATGATTCCCAGAAGATGTGTTCCCACTTACCCATGTACAGGTTAGCGTAACTTGGTGCGAACCTGGTCCCCATCGCCGTACCACATATCTGTTGGTAGTATTTCCATTCATCGCAGAAGTAGTTGTGGCTCAGAATATATCGAATCCCTTCCAGGATAAATTCCTTTTGTTCTTCTTGTAGTTCCTCATCTTTATCCAGAAAGAATTCCACCGCTTTTAGACCGTCTTCATGTGGGATACATGTGTATAGGGACGTGACGTCACATGTAGCTAAGATATATCCGTCTTCCCAAGTTATTTCATCTAGAAGATTAAGTACCTGTGTGGAATCCTTTAAGTAAGAGGGTAGTTGTTTCACATACCTTTACAGGTTCAGGTCGATATACTCAGATAGATTTGAACTCAAGGAGCCAATGCCTGAGATGATTGCCCTTCCTGGTGGTTTCTGTAGCGATTTGTGGATCTTTGGTAGGTGATATATTATAGGGATTATAGGATGACTGACGTTGATATAATCATATTCTTTATTATTAAGTATCCCCTCTTCCTTAGCCTGATCCAAAATCCTCAGTAGCTCCTTTCTGTATGTTATCACCGGATTTCCTGGCAGTCTCAAGTAGGTTTCTTTATCACTTAGAATCCTCGCATTCTCCAATTTATAATCTGCCTTATCCATGATGACAATTCCACCTCCTTTATCAGTAGGTTTAATTGTTAGATCATGGTTGTCTTCTAGATTTCTGATGGTTTTGATCTGTTGCTTAGAGAGATTATGTTTCCTAATCTTCAGTTTATCAGACTGTATCTCTCTTATCTCTTTACAAACTATGGTCTCAAATGACTCTATAGCTGTTCCCTTACTGCTTGTGGGGTAGAATGTTGACCTTAGTTTCAGATCTGTGTGTTTGTAGCCATCATAGGCTTTACGTGGGACATAGACTGATCTCTCTATGGCTGATTTTGCAAAGAATCTCTTCAAAGTCAATTTTCGGATGAACTCCTTTACATTAATAAATGTTTGAAATTTATTAAGGCTCCTTGTAGGGGCAAAGGAGAGGCCATATTTAAGAACAGAAGTTTCTTCTTTGGAGAGGATATGGGAGCTTAAGTTAAAAATACCTTCTGGTTTCTCTTCAGCCACCGGATTGGTATTCGTTATCTTATTTTTATTCACTTTGGCTCCTCCTCTCTTACCACAGTGGACTTTTTTCTTCATGATGTTGTCAGTTTTTCTAACCTTACTTCTTTCTGTGGTCTTGATATCCTCTCCTTCTCCCTGTTGTGTATACGATCCAACTCTAAAAAAGAAGGTGACTCAGTTCCAGTAGTGGTTGTCGACGTTTGGGGTCCATCTCGTGGCTCCGTTCGTTTACATTGTTGTATTCTCCATTCGTCATTTTCATGACCATTCTTTGTATCCTTTCCAGAGGGGGTATGGCCTTCTTTTCTCCGTTGTGTCCTGTAGTCGTTTCCTGGGGTTTGGTAGATATTATTTCTCCTCGTATATTTATCATAGGGAGGAATCTCTCTCACATCCTCATAACTAGACTCAAATCTGTTATGTCTGTACTGATGTGGTCGCTCTTCAGCATTATGTCTGTGCTGATGTGTTCTCCTCTCATAATACACTCTTGGTGCATTTCTAAAATCACTCCTATTTCTTAAATGATTTGGTGTCTTATTGTAGTTATTTTCCCATCTATCTTCCCGGATCTCTCTCCTTCTGTCAGGTGAATGTGCCCCTCTCAATCTCATAGTCCTATCATTACCATAGTCCCAATTATATTGGTCATCGTATCTCCTATCGTCATAGTAGGTCCTATTTTGTCTGTATGGTGTTTGTGCAGAATGGTTTGGTCGATAATAATGTCTCCAAGGTGGTCTATATTGGTTAGACCTCTCGGTAGTGTGGTAATCACGTCTATGAGTGTGGTAATCACGTCTCTTAGAATCCTGAAAGGATTCAGGACAGTGTTGGTTCCCTTGCTGACTACTAGGCTTAGTATGTGAGACTCTAGTTTGTGTATTAATTTTATCCTTCTCTATGTTTGATTCCTGGTTCTCCCTAGTTTCATTATTATCATATTCTTCAACTTTTACTTCCTTATTTTCTAACTCTCTCATGAGTTTTTTTGTCTTTTTTGAATTACTTCATCCCTAACTTTCTTTACCTTTTTAAACAGATTGTCTTTTCTCTCTGATATATCTTTTGACTCTTGTCCAGAATGTTCTAGATTCAATAAAATTTCTTCATTTTCTTTGATTCTATAGTCCATATCAAGTGCTAAAGATTCTCTGTACTCAATAATAAGCTTAATGAGTTGTCTTGAAGTATTAATCAAGACCATTTTCCATCTATCAGAGATAGAGTCGGAAAGAGGAAAGGTGCACTCTTTATTAGTCACAAGGCCTTTTGGGATGATGTCTAATTCGAGACACGTTTTCAAAAAAGAGATCTCGGCTTTGTATTTTACTTCAGAGATGAGGCGTTTCTCCAAATCTCTGAATATAGACTGTACATCTACAGTATCATCTTCCTCTAGTTCAGTGCTAATCATTTTAGTTTGTTTGTTAACATCTATAAGTACATCCTGTCGTAATGAAGCTAGAGACTCCATGTGTGTGATGATATAAGGAAGTGGCAGCTAGAGTAGTGCTAGGTGGATATTACGATAATGAATAAATAATATATCTACTCAATGCGCCAACTAACACCTATATGCCTGGAGACGGTGAAACCTAGCTATCACCAGATAAATAAACTATAGAAAAATGGGAATCCCATGCGCCAACTGACGGAGGCTAGGTGTGACTAAAAAGTGTGTTTAATACATATAAATTAAAACTTAAAATAGCATTGATTAGCTACAGGGTTATACAATACAATCTCATGGATCCATGGACAGCAATACAATAATTAGTAGGTCTAAATAGACAATAACAGTTGGTCTAAATAGACAATATAAAATCTAAAAACAATGTGAAATCTAAAAACAATGTTTAGAACAATAAACACAATATAGGCAATATCAGGGTAGCAGGGGAAATTAAGGTAAATGTCTGTAATTCGTTATGACAAAGTGTCCATGAAACAAAGTCCTGGAGGAAATGTTCAATAAACAAGAGTTGTCCACTCGGGGTTAATAATAGTGAGTGAAATCCAAACAGCAAACACTTGAAAATAAGTGACCAAAAACGTGTGTCCGAGATCAAATAATCCAAATAATCCAAATCCCACAAGTGGGGAGTATAAAAAGCTGTGTGCTGAAAAAAAGTGGTGTGCTGAAAAATTGTTAAAAATCCAAATATTGAAAAAAGGAAAAAAGCAAATGCAAAAATGAAAAAAGGAAAATAACTGTGAAATTATAAAAGAAATGTTAATTTCTGAAAGTTTGTGCACAAGCAAATGTGGTGTGCAAAAAAAGGGTGACTCCAATTATGGAATGTCCAACGTGAACTTTAAGGGTTGAGACTACTGTCTCCTTGGTAGGGGGATTCACTTGCAGATGAAAAAAACATATACAATACCTGTGAAGAAAAAAATAAAGCAATGTGTAACAGGTCTACAAATATAACCTCAAATGAAATCAGACTTACCAGTGCAAGGTCTACACGTTTCGGCCCTACTAGGCCTTTATCAAGACTGGTTGTTTATACTCAATGGTGGCCTTTTATAGCACTTTCCTGTAAGTGACCGGATGTTAGATAGCCTCAATACTTCCGGTTTTGATGCATTAAAAATCATTCTTTCTGTTGAAAGTGCTTATTGTATTTAAGCTGTTAAGTAGTAATTGTGAGGTGTTGATTTAAATATTATAAAAGTAGCTTAGTACATCATAATAGTATATAAAAATAGCCTCCGTATAGCAGTGACGTCACTTCCGGTCGGGAAAAGCCGCCGCAATCTGCAGCTTATTCTTAATTATTAAATTATTAATTCTAGTTGTTTTACTGTTGATTTCAATATAAATATATTATTTTTCACAAATATCTAAGGAGATTGTTGACTATGTTTATTTCCAAACAGAGCCAATTTTGGAGTTAGCCCATTGGTTGTGACGTCACCTTTGGCCATACTGGTGATAGGACGTGTATAGGAGTGTATATCTTTCAGTTTATAGAAATGCCTGTTTTATTGGAGGAGAGATAGTTGTCACGTATTTATTATCAGTGTATTAAATATAGTATCATAATAGAATTTGTCAGATGTACTTATTTTTGACCGATGTACTTATTTTTGACAATGCCGATTTTCGACCTCTCCCATTGGTTGTGACTGTGCCATCAATCGCAATTCTGATAGGATATGCCTGGAGGTGTGTGCTCCTCGGTATAATACAATGCTAGAGATGATCAGTAGAGGGAAAGGATAGGTCACATATTGTTCTCAATGCTTCAGACCTCTGGATGTAAAATCTTCACAATAATAGATCAAATAAATATACAAATGAAAAAGATTTTTTCTTTTGCCGTGTTTATTTATCCTAGGGGCTGTTTGGGAGTGTGGTTCATAATTGTTTCGCCATAATGCTAAATAAATAGTCAAACATGATAAATAGGAGGGGGTATGTAAATTTTAACTATAGATCAGTGTAACATGTCAGATATTTTTGGGAATCATTAAACTATTCTGGCGTGGACTCTCTGCTGAGTTAAAACCATTAGAAAGGATGCATTAGGAAACGATGTTAAAGAGGATGATAGTGATTGTTAATCCTCGGCTGGTGTAGAAGTGAACAGATTGTGCTTATTATAGGTTAGTTATAGTCAAAGCAGTAAACTCTGTGCTTAGTTAAGAAGTATACGAAATTTTTGAATATATCGCAAAGGGATGCTAACATATATTTCTTTCAAGAACACAGATGTTACCTCAAATGTGCTTATTCCATTAAAGTTATCTATTGGAACATGCCCTACTTTATGTCTCCTAATACAGATAAGGGAGAATTATTTAGTTAGCCGAATAAACGGCAGATATGTTCAGGGCGCAGGTCATTGGAGTTGTTATATATCCTACTGAAGTAGAGCTTACTACATCAGACTGACCCGCATCCCTTAGAGTTGTGATAAAATTGTGATTAAAGTTTATATTCAAATTAAAATTTGAAATTAAATTACTTCTGAGATCGACCGTTATTAGCTTAAATCATAAAAGTTTTAATTCTATTGATGTTGCTTATTTAAACAGACATTTACCTTAATTTCCCCTGCTACCCTGATATTGCCTATATTGTGTTTATTGTTCTAAACATTGTTTTTAGATTTCACATTGTTTTTAGATTTTATATTGTCTATTTAGACCAACTGTTATTGTCTATTTAGACCTACTGTTGTGTTTTTTATCTGTCTTATTAGACCTACTAATTATTGTATTGCTGTCCATGGATCCATGAGATTGTATTGTATAACCCTGTAGCTAATCGATGCTATTTTAAGTTTTAATTTATATGTATTAAACACACTTTTTAGTCACACCTAGCCTCCGTCAGTTGGCGCTTGGGATTCCCATTTTTCTATAGTTTATTTATCTGGTGATAGCTAGGTTTCACCGTCTCCAGGAATATAGGTGTTAGTTGGCGCATCGAGTAGATATATTATTTATTCATTATCGTAATATCCACCTAGCACTACTCTAGCTGCCACTTCCTTATATCATCACACACATGAAGTCTCTAGCTTCATTACGACAGGATGTACTTATAGATGTAAACAAACAAACTAAAATGATTAGCATTGAACTAGAGGAAGATGATACTGTAGATGTACAGTCTATATTCAGAGATTTGGAGAAACTCCTCATCTCTGAAGTAAAATACATAGCCGAGATCTCTTTTTTGAAAAAGTGTCTCGAATTAGACATCATCCCAAAAGGCCTTCTGACTCATAAAGAGTGCGCCTTTCCTATTTCCGACTCTATCTCTGATAGATGGAAAATGGTCTTGATTAATACTTCAAGACAACTCATTAAGCTTATTATTGAGTACAGAGAATCTTTAGCACTTGATATGGACTCTAGAATCAAAGAAAATGAAGAAATTTTATTGAATCTAGAACATTCTGGAGAAGAGTCAAAAGATATATTAGAGAGAAAAGACAATCTGTTTAAAAAGGTAAAGAAAGTTAGGGATGAAGTAATTCAAAAAAAGACAAAAAAACTCATGAGAGAGTTAGAAAATAAGGAAGTAAAAGTTGAAGAATATGATAATAATGAAACTAGGGAGAATCAGGAATCAAACATAGAGAAGGATAAAATTAATACACAAACTAGAGTCTCACATACTAAGCCTAGTAGTCAGCAAGGGAACCAACACTGTCCTGAATCCTTTAAGGATTCTAAGAGACGTGATTACCACACTCATAGACGTGATTACCACACTACCGAGAGGTCTAACCAATATAGACCACCTTGGAGACATTATTATCGACCAAACCATTCTGCACAATCACCATACAGACAAAATAGGACCTACTATGACGATAGGAGATACGATGACCAATATAATTGGGACTATGGTAATGATAGGACTATGAGATTGAGAGGGGCACATTCACCTGACAGAAGGAGAGAGATCCGGGAAGATAGATGGGAAAATAACTACAATAAGACAACAAATCATTTAAGAAATAGGAGTGATTTTAGAAATACACCAAGAGGGTATTATGTGAGGAGAACACATCAGCACAGACGTAATGCTGAAGAGCGACCACATCAGTACAGACATAACAGATTTGAGTCTAGCTATGAGGATGTGAGAGAGATTCCTCCCTATGATAAATATACAAGGAGAAATAATATCTACCAAACCCCTGGAAACGACTACAGGACACAATGGAGAAAAGAAGGCCATACCCCCTCTGGAAAGGATACAAAGAATGGTCATGAAAATGATGAATGGAGAATACAACAATGTAAACGAACGGAGCCACGAGATGGACCCCAAACGTCGACAACCACTACTGGAACTGAGTCACCTTCTTTTTTAGAGTTGGATCGTATACACAACAGGGAGAAGGAGAGGATATCAAGACCACAGAAAAAAGTAAGGTTAGAAAAACCGACAACATCATGAAGAAAAAAGTCCACCGTGGTAAGAGAGGAGGAGCCAAAGTGAATAAAAATAAGATAACGAATACCAATCCGGTGGCTGAAGAGAAACCAGAAGGTATTTTTAACTTAAGCTCCCATATCCTCTCCAAAGAAGAAACCTCTGTTCTTAAATATGGCCTCTCCTTTGCCCCTACAAGGAGCCTTAATAAATTTCAAACATTAATTAATGTAAAGGAGTTCATCTGAAAATTGACTTTGAAGAGATTCTTTGCAAATTCAGCCATAGAGAGATCAGTCTATGTCCCACGTGAAGCCTATGATGGCTACAAACACACAGATCTGAAACCAAGGTCAACATTCTACCCCACAAGCAGTAAGGGAACAGCTATAGAGTCATTTGAGACCATAGTCTGTAAAGAGATAAGAGAGATACAGTCTGATAAACTGAAGATTAGGAAACATAATCTCTCTAAGCAACAGATCAAAACCATCAGAAATCTAGAAGACAACCATGATCTAACGATTAAACCTGCTGATAAAGGAGGTGGAATTGTCATCATGGATAAGGCAGATTATAAATTGGAGAATGCGAGGATTCTAAGTGATAAAGAAACCTACTTGAGACTGCCAGGAAATCCGGTGATAACATACAGAAAGGAGCTACTGAGGATTTTGGATCAGGCTAAGGAAGAGGGGATACTTAATAATAAAGAATATGATTATATCAACGTCAGTTATCCTATAACCCCTATAATATATCACCTACCAAAGATCCACAAATCGCTACAGAAACCACCAGGAAGGCCAATCATCTCAGGCATTGGCTCCTTGAGTTCAAATCTATCTGAGTATATCGACCTGAACCTGCAAAGGTATGTGAAACAACTACCCTCTTACTTAAAGGATTCCACACAGGTACTTAATCTTCTAGATGAAATAACTTGGGAAAATGGATATATCTTAGCTACATGTGACGTCACGTCCCTATACACATGTATCCCACATGAAGACGGTCTAAAAGCGGTGGAATTCTTTCTGGATAAAGATGAGGAACTACAAAAAGAACAAAAGGAATTTATCCTGGAAGGGATTCGATATATTCTGAGCCACAACTACTTCTGCAATGAAGGGAAATACTACCAACAGATATTTGGTACGGCGATGGGGACCAGGTTCGCACCAAGTTACGCTAACCTGTACATGGGTAAGTGGGAACAGATCTTCTGGGAATCATGCCCAGCTAGTGCGGACCTGGTCCTCTATCGCCGGTACATAGATGACATTATCATCATATGGAAGGGGACACAGGAAGACCTTGATTATACCATTGAAGTGATGAACAGAAGTACCAACAACTTAAAATTCACATACACCTGGAGCAGGACTGAATTGTTTTTTTTGGATCTCAAAATAGAAATAAAACATGGCAAAATAGAAATGTTCACTTTTTTCAAAAAAGTGGACAGCAATAATTTCATCCACAGGATGAGTTTCCAAGTCCTGGAAGGATAATATCCCGACAGGACAGTTTTTGAGAATAAGAAAGAATTGCTCTACCCATGAAAAATGGGAACAACAAGCACAACTCATTAAGACCAAATTTTTGGATAGAGGATATAATGAGAATGAACTAGAACAAAAGGTACAGGAAATCAGCCATATTGAAAGGACAGAATTGATGAAATATAAAAGAAAAGAAAAACCATTGGAAGTCGATACCCTCAATATCAATATGATCACTGAATACAGTGGGAACAAAAACATCATTGAGAATATATTTCATAAACATTGGTCACTATTGAAGGACGATGATATCATTGGGGAGAAATTACCTTCCAAACCAAGGTTCACCTACAGGAAGACCAAGAACCTAAAAAGTAAGCTAGCTCCCAGTCTACAGAGAAAGAAAAGATTAGGTGTCAAAGATGTCTATGGGAATGAGATAAAAGCTTTCTTTCCCTGCCCATCATGTAAGGCGTGTAAGCATGGTATCAAATCCGCAACCTTCAGCTGTCATCAGACGAAAGAAAAATACAAGATCCATGATCTGATCAGATATAGAGACAGCGGAGTAATCTATTTGCTACAATGTACCTGCGGGCTTCAGTATGTGGGCCAAACGTCCAGGACCTTAAAGGACAGGATCCGCGAACACCTACTTCTCATTGAGAAACTGAACATGGATACAGCCCTCTACCGACATTTCTCGACTAAACATCAAGGGAATATAAAAGAGCTATCCTTTATGGGTATTCAAAAAGTAACAAAATGCTGGAGAGGTGGAAATTATACCAACAAACTGCGCATTGCGGAATCCAAATGGATCTTCAATCTCGATTGTCTTTTTCCAAAGGGATTGAATAATAAAGAGGATCTCTCCCACTTATTTAACATCATTTGACACCTATGAGAACCAGCTATAAAGTTAAAATATGTTATTTATTTTACTTCTTGAACTTAAATCAATTTGTTTTTGGAATTTCATACATCATATTTGTATCCATCATCAGGAACCAATTATATGGCTGCCAAAACCTGTAATACCTACCAAATACTCTCTCTTAGTATCCTGACTCTGAATTGTTATGGTCTAAAATTGGTTGTTGAGACAGAAATTATCCAGGCTCAGATAACAGTATCTTCTATAGATTATTCCATGAGAAAGAAACTGAGACAATGAAATTTGGGTTAGTTTAATCCCAGAAGATCAATATTTGAAAAATTATACCCAAAAAATGGTATTAAGGATATCCACCAGTATTATATTATCACTTCCCCTATCCAGGTAGATAACTACAATCAGGGTTGACACATTTTCTCCTATCAAGTCATTTGGTTAATTAGACATATTTCTGTACAACTACTGACTCTAGGGAATTTTAATAAAGTCCATAGAACTTAAGTATAAATGTCTTCTTCAAAGTATCATCTGCGGTCTTTAAGTGTCACCTTCCCATCTTTATTTAAACAGGAGGATAATTAGAATAACTCTTAGTATCCCCCTCTTTTAATTGTAACCATCCCATCCTTATATTTATTTTTATCCAAATAAGAGTATAAAAAACTTAAAACTTTACAAATTAGATCCCACATATTTTATCCCCCACGTTAATGGGCTATTTCATGACCTAAAGGCCATTATAAATAAATCAATGGATCTGTCCACCATAAAGATAAAATCATTTTGATCTCAGGGTAGGAGCCCATTACCTAGTGAGAAAAACCTAATGTTTAAATAAGCAACATCAATAGAATTAAAACTTTTATGATTTAAGCTAATAACGGTCGATCTCAGAAGTAATTTAATTTCAAATTTTAATTTGAATATAAACTTTAATCACAATTTTATCACAACTCTAAGGGATGCGCGTCAGTCTGATGTAGTAAGCTCTACTTCAGTAGGATATATAACAACTCCAATGACCTGCGCCCTGAACATATCTGCCGTTTATTCGGCTAACTAAATAATTCTCCCTTATCTGTATTAGGAGACATAAAGTAGGGCATGTTCCAATAGATAACTTTAATGGAATAAGCACATTTGAGGTAACATCTGTGTTCTTGAAAGAAATATATGTTAGCAACCCTTTGCGATATATTCAAAAATGTTGTATACTTCTTAACTAAGCACAGAGTTTACCGCTTTGACTATAACTAACCTATAATAAGCACAATCTGTTCACTTCTACACCAGCCGAGGATTAACAATCACTATCATCCTCTTTAACATCGTTTTCCTAATGCATCCTTTCTAATGGTTTTAACTCAGCAGAGAGTCCACGCCAGAATAGTTTAATGATTCCCAAAAATATCTGACATGTTACACTGATCTATAGTTAAAATTTACATACCCCCTCCTATTTATCATGTTTGACTATTTATTTAGCATTATGGCGAAACAATTATGAACCACACTCCCAAACAGCCCCTAGGATAAATAAACACGGCAAAAGAAAAAATCTTTTTCATTTGTATATTTATTTGATCTATTATTGTGAAGATTTTACATCCAGAGGTCTGAAGCATTGAGAACAATATGTGACATATCCTTTCCCTCTACTGATCATCTCTAGCATTGTATTATACCGAGGAGCACACACCTCCAGGCATATCCTATCAGAATTGCGATTGATGGCACAGTCACGACCAATGGGAGAGGTCGAAAATCGGCATTGTCAAAAATAAGTACATCGGTCAAAAATAAGTACATCTGACAAATTCTATTATGATACTATATTTAATACACTGATAATAAATATGTGACAACTATCTCTCCTCCAATAAAACGGGCATTTCTATAAACTGAAAGATATACACTCCTATACACGTCCTATCACCAGTATGGCCAAAGGTGACGTCACAACCAATGGGCTAACTCCAAAATCGTCTCTGTTTGGAAATAAACATAGTCAACAATCTCCTTAGATATTTGTGAAAAATAATATATTTATATTGAAATCAACAGTAAAACAACTAGAATTAATAATTTAATAATTAAGAATAAGCTGCAGATTGCGGCGGCTTTTCCCGACCGGAAGTGACGTCACTGCTATACGGAGGCTATTTTTATATACTATTATGATGTACTAAGCTACTTTTATAATATTTAAATCAACACCTCACAATTACTACTTAACAGCTTAAATACAATAGGCACTTTCAACAGAAAGAATGATTTATAATGCATCAAAACCGGAAGTATTGAGGCTATCTAACATCCGGTCACTTACAGGAAAGTGCTATAAAAGGCCACCAGTGAGTATAAACAACCAGTCTTGATAAAGGCCTAGTAGGGCCGAAACGTGCAGACCTTGCACTGGTAAGTCTGATTTCATTTGAGGTTATATTTGTAGACCTGTTACACATTGCTTTATTTTTTTCTTCACAGGTATTGTATATGTTTTTTTCATCTGCAAGTGAATCCCCCTACCAAGGAGACAGTAGTCTCAAACCTTAAAGTTCACGTTGGACATTCCATAATTGGAGTCACCCTTTTTTTGCACACCACATTTGCTTGTGCACAAACTTTCAGAAATTAACATTTCTTTTATAATTTCACAGTTCTTTTCCTTTTTTCATTTTTGCATTTGCTTTTTTCCTTTTTTCAATATTTGGATTTTTAACAATTTTTCAGCACACCACTTTTTTTTCAGCACACAGCTTTTTATACTCCCCACTTGTTGGATTTGGATTATTTGATCTAGGACACACGTTTTTGGTCACTTATTTTCAAGTGTTTGCTGTTTGGATTTCACTCACTATTATTAACCCCGAGTGGACAACTCTTGTTTATTGAACATTTCCTCCAGGACTTTGTTTCATGGACACTTTGTCATAACGAATTACAGACATTTACCTTAATTTCCCCTGCTACCCTGATATTGCCTATATTGTGTTTATTGTTCTAAACATTGTTTTTAGATTTCACATTGTTTTTAGATTTTATATTGTCTATTTAGACCAACTGTTATTGTCTATTTAGACCTACTGTTGTGTTTTTTATCCGTCTTATTAGACCTACTAATTATTGTATTGCTGTCCATGGATCCATGAGATTGTATTGTATAACCCTGTAGCTAATCGATGCTATTTTAAGTTTTAATTTATATGTATTAAACACACTTTTTAGTCACACCTAGCCTCCGTCAGTTGGCGCATGGGATTCCCATTTTTCTATAGTTTTTTTACTTTTTTCCTTTGTTTGATTCCTTTATGTTTTGTGATGTGTAAAAATGTGAATAAGATGCCCTTTGGGACATTCATTGTTAATGGGTCTAGAGAAGGGTTGCCAACTCTGCCATGTTTTCCTGGACAGCTATGAGTTACACATTCTGCAGGGAGGAACATGAACAGTGCTATCCAGTATAACTTTTTGTGTGATATCCAGGGAAGCAATGCATGTTTCCCACTGTGCACCCTGCAACATGTGGAACTCATAAGTGTCCAAGGAAATATGTCTGAGGTGGCAACCCTAGTGTAGAGGCAGGGAGAAGAGTTGCAATTTTTTAATTTTTAATACACAAAAAGTTGATATCTTTTTACAAGAAACTCATACAGATTTCACTAATGATTGTGAGTGGTTTAGGAAAGGGAAGAGTTCTTCTAAAAGTTGAAGCTGTATTTGGAGGGGTAACATTTTTTTTTATATAAATGTTTATGCACCTTGTGTTGCTAAAGAGAGAATTACCTTTTTACAAACGTTGAGCAATGCTTTAACTTGTATAGAGCCAGGGACTGTGCTGCTGCTGGGGGGATATTTTAATTGCACTGTAGATTTTAAAATTGACAGAAATCATTTGGAGTTTAACCCATTGTCTACCAAAGAGCTGCTTTCTGTTTTATATGTAAATGATTTAGTTGTTGTTTGGAGAGTGTTTAAAGTGAAGGTCAATTTCAACTAAATGCAATACACCCATTGATACCTGAACATCTAAGTATTAAAGTCGCTAAGTTTATATTTCTAAAAAAAAAATCATTTGCAAATAAAACATATATATACAATACCTCCGTTTTCGTTATTTACTCCTCCCCTACCACACTTCCTTATTTTTTGCTAGTGACGTAGCTAGCATTCCTAAAAGCTCACTACGTCAGTTCTAAAGCTCGTGCACAACAGCCTATTTCAAATGCGCATGCGTATATAACAAATATATGTTTGAAAATGTGCTTTATCGATTTGCTTCCCAATAATATTTACCTGTTATTATGGTTGCCACAGAATTTATTTTTAACTTGCTTTCCTCTGCTGCGATCGAGCGTAGTGATTGAATCAATGTATCGAAAATAATGAGAGAACAGACTACGCATGCACGAGCATGATGGTGATGATGCTCTCATTGTTTTTACGCATGCACAGACCTTAGCAATGACGAAATAAAAAAGGGGCAGGACGCCACAGGGGTAAAATAAATATTGGATATAACAGATTCAGAATCTGTCAATCAATTTCAGAAACATGGCGGGCGGATAATAGAACTGACACGGAGGCTATTTTAAAGGTAAAAAATCGAACTTTACTATAATTTATAACGATTTTGATAACTGAACATCATACTTAATTTACATAAGCAGGAGAAAAATGGTCAGAAAGATATTTTTTAATTATTTTTTTTGCATCATTAAGGCAATGGTGAGATATAGGAAAAGTTCAAATAAAAGGGTTTTTTTTGTCAACAGTATTTCAACAATATAGACAGCAAATGTCTACATGTGTAAATAATAGCATGAGAGTTCTGTAAGAAGACATTTTGCAACTTCAAAAAGCCTTTGATAGTTCTTTTAATGTTGGGTTGTATGAAGATTTAAAGTAAAAAAAAAAAAAGTTGCTAGCTAACCTATTGGATAGTAGGGTTCAGGGTGCACTAGTAAGATCTTGTTTTCAAGTTGCAACAGAGGTGGGTATGTCATCACAGTATTTCTTTGGATTACTTTAATTTAGGTCTGTTTTAATTATGTTAATGTTAGGGGGTGTTAGGTTTAGGGGTTAATAGTTTAATTTAGGTAGTAGCAATGTGGGGGGACGGCGGTTTAGAGGTTAATAGGTTTATTCATTGTTGGCGATGTGGGGGACAGCGGTTTAGGGGTTAATAGGTTTATTTAGTAAAAAAAAGAGAATGTTCCAAGCCCCTTTTGTAAATACTTTGTGATGCTGACACTCAGGTTGATTAAAAGAAATGTACTTTATTATAATAATTCATGGGCATACAGCTGGACACCAAGGGTAAAAAAAAGGTTTTTGTTTTTACCCTTGGTGTCCAGCTGTATGCCTATGGATTATTATAATAAAGTACATTTATTTTAATCAACCTGAGTGTCAGCATCACAAAGTATTTGCAAAAGGGACTTGGAACATTCTCTTTTTTTTTTTACTATTTACTTTGTGGATTTCTGGGACTCCACTCCATTGCACAAGCGTTCCTGCATTCCCTAAAGGTAGCTGACAAGGGAGCCGTTGAAACCGGATGCTGGGAGGAGGAGCTTAGGGGCCGAATAGTGTGTGTGTTGCAAGGAGGATTGGTGAAGACGCCGGGACCGCAAGCTGCAGCAGCCCCAAGGAATAATGCTGTAAGATCACGCTGAACTGTGAGTGCTGTTTGAACTGATTTCTGTGACTACGTTTGCTTGCTAGCGCTATTGGTGTGTGCATTGTAATCCCTTAGGAGGTGTTGGAGATAAAGTTTACACTGAATTGCTGCCTGGTCAGCGTTGTGTTATTGTTCCTCCCCTAAGGTATTGTGGCTATTGATTTCCACACACTCACCTTAGCCAATATACTCCACCAGTATTATTTGTACGAACAGTATATCATACAGTCTGGATAAGGGATTGAGCTCACAACTATCACTAGTAGGCGTGTTGTATTAGGGGTAAACTACTAAATCCCCACATGCTCTTTTACTATTTTATGTGATTTTTGGTTTCTCTCCCCACTGTATGTATTTGACTGATATTGGTACATCCAGCTCCTCACACACACATACAATTATCTGTGAAGACAATAGCCCCCACGACAGCTCCTCTGCTGATTACCTTTAGCCCACATCTCTATTTACACCATCTTGTGCAGACTCCGGTATATTATGTTTTAAGTTTTATAGGTTTATTTAGTGTTTGCAATGTGGGGGATGATGGCTTAGAGGGTTAATAGGTTTATTTAGTGTTGGTGATGTGAGGGGATGGCAGTTTAGGGGTTAATAGGTTTATTTAGTGTTTGTGATGTGGGGGACAGCGGTTTAGGGGTTAATAGGTTTATTTAGTGTTGGCGATGTGGGGGGGGCAGCGGTTTAAATTAGAATGATGAATATGAAGAATGGATCAGAAAATTATTTAATCATGCATGTGTGTGTGCCCGAAACGTCGCACATTTACCTGTCTGTATGCTTTAATAAACAGTTGCACAGTTTATAGTTTTGTGTACTTTGCACTTTTTTTTATTAACTCACGTTAGAAAATCCAAATTCTAAATCACAAATTTATTTATTTATTGTAGAATTGACCTTTATTACACAAATATAATGTTTTTTGGTTTACCTGTTGGGAGCCCTGACTCCAGTCCAATGTGCACTACCCAGGAGGGAGTACCAGATGCTGAGCTTCATTACTAACTTGAGTTAATAGCATCCATCAGCATTTCAACACTGTGGGGTTGATCATAATTTATCAGCTGATTTTAAAAAAAAAAATATATATATATTACAGGTTTTCAGTTCACAGAAAAGCACTTTCATTTAAATGTGATGACAATAGCAGGTTTCCAGCTATTTCTCTGAATCTTAAGCTTGTTTTCAGTTCGCTGATAAAAACCCTATTTATAATATGGAGTCAAAATTCCTAGGTGATCATAATCCATTTTCCAGATACTTTTCAACAGGTTTTCTAAACCGTTTTACACTTATCAAAAGTACTCCAAAATAATTTGAAATAATTTGTTTATGTTGCACATGTGCAAGACACAAAGTTAAATCAGGACCCCAACATCTAGAAATTGAATTTACAGGCAGCTTCATAACTGGGCTTTTCAAACGGGATTTAAAAATCTTTGAATTCCAAGTCATGAAGGTGTGATCCTTTTGACAGTTTAATTATGTAGGTGCAAGAACTGGAAAACACAATGAGGCCCATTTATCAAGCTCCGTATGGAGCTTGAGGGGTCGTGTTGATAATTCGGCCTCAATGTTGTGAATGTGTTTTGACTTTGCACTCATGAAGGTGCAATCCCATTTAAAAGCCAAGTCACAAAAGCACAATCCAGATCCTATGACATTTTAGCAGCTACAATGTTTAAATGGGACAGTTTCACAGTTTACAGTGTGAGAAATGTTAAAAATCCAGTTTAAGAAGATGACATAATCCCTTGTAAGAGAATTCAGATGTATATCTGTCCAAACTGGAAAACTTTTAAAATCAATAATTGTAGATATTGAAGAAAACCATACTTTTCAAATATTAAAAGTATCAATGTAATCATTGAGCTCAGTATGAACATAATGCCTATATTCAATTGGAATTTATTCTGTTTAGCAGTGATCACAATGGATTCAGATTTTGATTGGTTAATCTCACACATGTAAGTATTTCCTTTATGCACTGTAAAAAGGGGTTAATTCTAAAGAACTGTAATTAAAGGGACATTCCAGCAAAAATCCACATGGATGCATTTCAGTTTTGAACAGAAGCATTTTTGTAATATAGGCGTACCTCTGAGATATTGTGGGTTCAGTTCCAGACCACCGCAATAAAGTTAATATAGCAAAAAAGTGTGTTGCACTAATTTTTTCGTTCCCCAGTTCAGATAAGAAGTTATATTTACACTATACTGTAGTCTATTAACTGTGCAATAACATTATGTCTAAAAAAACAAACAATGTACATACCTTAATTAAGAAATATTGCTTATTGCTAAAAAATACTAACCATCATCTAAGCCTTCAGTGAGTCACCTTCACAGGTGTGTAATTATGTGTGTATATGTGTGTATATGTGTGTATATATGTGTGTATATGTGTGTATATATGTGTGTATATGTGTGTATATATGTGTGTATATGTGTGTATATGTGTGTATATATGTGTGTATATGTGTGTATATATGTGTGTATATGTTGGAAAATGGCACAGATAAACTTGCTTGACACAGGGTTGCCACAAACCTTCAATTTGTAAAATGAGCAAAATCTGCAAAGCGCACTAAAGTGAAGCACAATAAACGAGGTATGCCTGTATACATGTATTAGCAAAAATGCTTCTAATAAAAGCTATAACTGTTTCAAAAGTGTATTTAAGTACACACTGTGCACCAACAAGACACATAAAAAAAAGCAGGAAATTGTCTTTCAAACAGTGCGTCTTGAAGATTTCAGGGAGATAAGGAAATGGAGAACTAAGGGTCTGAGTGCTTTATCCCCCATCCAGCTTCAGGCAGCAGCCCAGTTATTCCAGGTTCTTGGATTTCCACTAGGTCACCTTTTATGCCCTAGTAAGTGCAGGGGGTGCATGATTAGCTTTGAAAGTGCTTCCCTCTACTCTTAAAACATTGTGCAGATGTTGACCGTGTTTCATCATCTGCACTAAAAAGAACATTCCAGCCAAAACTGAAATCCACATGGATGCATTTCAGTTTTGAATAGAAGCATTTTTATAATATAGATGTATAAAATAAAATGGTTCTTATAAAAGCTATAGCTATTTCAAAAGTGTATTTAAGTATGCACCGTGCACCAGCATTTTAAACACATCACTTGCTCAGAGAGGCTAAGGTGATTTTGCCATCTGGTAATGACCCCATTTGTTAATTGCTGACATGACACAAGCCCCACTGGCACTCTGAGCAGCTGCAATATTTAAAATGCTTGTGCACTGAGAATATCTAGCTACAGCTATCTAGTTGCATGTAAAGGCACATGCAGAGAAAAATGTTTACACTAAAACAGTGATAACTTTTACTAGAAGCATTTTTGCTAATAAATGTATATTGCAAATACAGGGAGTGCAGAATTATTAGGCAAGTTGTATTTTTGAGGATTAATTTTATTATTGAACAACAACCATGTTCTCAATGAACCCAAAAAACTCATTAATATCAAAGCTTAATAGTTTTGGAAGTAGTTTTTAGTTTGTTTTTAGTTATAGCTATTTTAGGGGGATATCTGTGTGTGCAGGTGACTATTACTGTGCATAATTATTAGGCAACTTAACAAAAAACAAATATATACCCATTTCAATTATTTATTTTTACCAGTGAAACCAATATAACATCTCAACATTCACAAATATACATTTCTGACATTCAAAAACAAAACAAAAACAAATCAGTGACCAATATAGCCACCTTTCTTTGCAAGGACACTCAAAAGCCTGCCATCCATGGATTCTGTCAGTGTTTTGATCTGTTCACCATCAACATTGCGTGCAGCAGCAACCAAAGCCTCCCAGACACTGTTCAGAGAGGTGTACTGTTTTCCCTCCTTGTAAATCTCACATTTGATGATGGACCACAGGTTCTCAATGGGGTTCAGATCAGGTGAACAAGGAGGCCATGTCATTAGATTTTCTTCTTTTATACCCTTTCTTGTCAGCCACGCTGTGGAGTACTTGGACGCGTTTGATGGAGCATTGTCCTGCATGAAAATCATGTTTTTCTTGAAGGGTGCAGACTTCTTCCTGTACCACTGCTTGAAGAAGGTGTCTTCCAGAAACTGGCAGTAGGACTGGGAGTTGAGCTTGACTCCATCCTCAACCCGAAAAGGCCCCACAAGCTCATCTTTGATGATACCAACCCAAACCAGTACTCCACCTCCACCTTGCTGGCGTCTGAGTCGGACTGGAGCTCTCTGCCCTTTACCAATCCAGCCACGGGCCCATCCATCTGGCCCATCAAGACTCACTCTCATTTCATCAGTCCATAAAACCTTAGAAAAATCAGTCTTGAGATATTTCTTGGCCCAGTCTTGACGTTTCAGCTTGTGTGTCTTGTTCAGTGGTGGTCGTCTTTCAGCCTTTCTTACCTTGGCCATGTCTCTGGGTATTGCACACCTTGTGCTTTTGGGCACTCCAGTGATGTTGCAGCTCTGAAATATGGCTAAACTGGTGGCAAGTGTCATCTTGGCAGCTGCACGCTTGACTTTTCTCAGTTCATGGGCAGTTATTTTGCGCCTTGGTTTTTCCACACGCTTCTTGCGACCCTGTTGACTATTTTGAATGAAACGCTTGATTGTTCGATGATCACGCTTCAGAAGCTTTGCAATTTTATGAGTGCTGCATCCCTCTGCAAGATATCTCACTATTTTTGACTTTTCTGAGCCTGTCAAGTCCTTCTTTTGACCCATTTTGCCAAAGGAAAGGAAGTTGCCTAATAATTATGCACACCTGATATAGGGTGTTGATGTCATTAGACCACACCCCTTCTCATTACAGAGATGCACATCACCTAATATGCTTAATTGGTAGTAGGCTTTAGAGCCTATACAGCTTGGAGTAAGACAACATGCATAAAGAGGATGATGTGGTCAAAATACTCATTTGCCTAATAATTCTGCACTCCCTGTATGTTTCTATTCAAAGATATAATTCATCTATGTGTGTTTTAATTTTGACTGAAATCTCTCTTTAAACGCTGTGAAAGGGCCATTGTATTCTTTGTCAGTTTCAGTTTTATTCCCAGTTTCTATTCCGATAAGTACTTAAAGGGACAGTTAACACCCAAAATAAACTTGCTTCAATCATTTACTTGCCACACAATTATGCCACACATCCTTGCTCCTATTCTGTAGTCCACACTGAATCGCTTTTTTTTTTTTCTTCTTCAAAAAGCCAACTGCCGTTCAGGGAAAAAAATGGAACCAAAACTCCTCCTACGTCATTTTGAAGCTGATTGTAACAGCAATCGCATGAGTGTCGGCCACGACACATAAATGTTCACGCCCAATTGCGCATGCGCAGTTAATCAGTATCATCGCTAGCAGCCTTTTTATTCACGGAACTGTATGAAAGTTCCTATTTCAGTGTTTGGCGCGCACGATAATATTTGAAACAAGCTCCGGGGAAGAAGACAATGAGGTAAATTTATTAAAGGTCTTGCGGACCTGATCCGACAGTGCGGATCAGGTCCGCCAGACCTCGCTGAATGCGGAGAGCAATCCGCTCTCCGTATTCAGCATTGCACCAGCAGCTCACAAGAGCTGCTTGTGCAACGCTGCCCCCTGCAGACTCGCGACCAACAGGCCGCCAGCAGGGAGGTGTCAATCAACCCAATCGTACTCGATCGGGTTGAATTCCGGCAATTCCTGTCCGCCTCATTTGAGCAGGCGGACAGGGTTATGGAACAGCGGTCTTTAGACCACTGCTTCATAACTGCTGTTTCTGGCGAGTCTGAAGACTCGCCAGAAACACGACCCTCAAGCTCCATTTGGAGCTTGATAGATAGGCCTCAATGGGAGGAGGAGTTATGGAGCCATTTTTTTTTTTTTCAAAACTGATCGAATTCAATTTAAAAAAAAATATTCAATGTGGAATACAGAATAGGAGCAAGGATGTGTAGCAAGTAAATGATTAAAGCAAGTTTATTTTGGGTGTTGACTGTCCCTTTAACAAATGAAAACTTATTTTTGGGAACTTTTCTCTGAAAAACATGTTTGTGGCTGATGACTTTTCAGCAGCCGAATCCATTTTTGATTGTGATCATCGGAAAAACACTGCCCATATCGGCCAAAAGCATAAAATTCTTATCGGGAGCAGATATCCGATAGATTATGACCCCTGTGATGCTAAATAAATATTTTAAATTCATCTAACAGTTATTTTGTTAACATCATTTACAAGGGTTTGGTAAAATCCATGTTCCTGATCTTCTTTGCTATGGCCAATTACGGCCAGCTGCAAGTGAGCATATTCTCTGAGCTAACCAATCACATGTGGCATGTTGCAGACTCAGGTAAATGCCCCCATACTTAAGTGACCTAAAACCCAAATGTTTTTTTCCATGATTCAGATACAGCATGCAATTTTAATCAACTTTCCAATTTACTTCTATCTTTTTTACTATGTTCTCTTTGTGTTTATTGTTGAAAAGTAGACAGAGGTATGCTCAGGAGCAATGTAATACTGGAAGGTACCTGCTGATTGTTGACTGCACATATATGCCGGTGTTATATGCTCACATTATGTATTCAGATAGCTCCTAGTAAGTGCATTGCGGCTCCTTAAACAAAAGATACCAAGAGAAGTAAAGGGACACTGAACCCAATTTTTTTCTTTCGTGATTCAGAAAGAGCATGCAATTTTAAGCAACTTTCTAATTTACTCCTATTATTAAGTTTTCTTCATTCTCTTGCTATCTTTATTTGAAATGCAAGAATGTAAGTTTAGATGCCGGCCCATTTTTTGTGAACAACCTGGGTTGTTCTTGCTGATTGGTGGATAAATTCACCCACCAATAAACAATTGCTGTCCAGTGGACTGAACCAAAACATTAGATGCCTTATTTTTCAAATAAAGATAGCAAGAGAACAAAGAAAATTTGATAATAGGAGTAAATTAGAAATTTGTTTAAAATTGCATGCTCTATATGAATCACAAAAGAAAAAAAATTTGGGTTCAGTGACCCTTTAACCCCTTAACGACCAAGGACGTACGCCACACGTCCTCCAAAAAAATACAGTTAATGACCGAGGACGTGTGGCGTACGTCCTTGGTCTGGAAAGCAGCTGGAAGCGATCCTGCACGCTTCCTGTTGCTTTCCGGTTATTGCAGTGATGCCTCGATATCGAGGCATCCTGCAATAACCTTTTTTAGCAATCCGGTGCAGAGAGAGCCACTCTGTGGCCCTCTCTGCACCGGACATCACCGGCTTAATCCGTTGGTGGGTGGGAGCCGGTTCGGGAGGCGGGTGGCGGCCATCGATGGCCCTGATGATGTGGAGGGGGGCGGGATCGTGGGCGGGGGTGATCGGGGGCACGCACAGGCGCGCGCGTGTGCACGGGAGGGCGGGGGCGGGCGCGTGCATGGGGAGGGAGCGGGTGGGAACCGCTCCACTACAGAAAAAAGTAGTATTAAAACTTAAAAAAAAATTGACAATATTTATATAAAACTACATCAGGTCAGGGGGTGGGGGATTGGTCTGTGTGGGGGGGAAGCTACACTACAGAAAAAGAACATAAAAATAAAAAAAAAACCATTTCTCTTGCAAACTGGGTACTGGCAGACAGCTGCCAATACCCAAGATGGCCCCCAATAAGGCAGAGGGGGAGGGTTAGAGAGCTGTTTTGGGGGGGGGATCAGGGAGGTTGGGGGCTAAGGGGGGATCCTACAAAGTAGCATATGTAAATATGCTAAAAAAAAGTTATTTTTTTTGGAAAAAAAAAACTTTTATTTTAGTACTGGCAGACTTTCTGCCAGTACTTAAGATGGCGGGGACAATTGTGGTGTGGGGGAGGGAAGGGAGTTGTTTCGGAGGGATCAGGGGGTCTGATGTGTCAGGTTCGAGGCTGATCTCTACACTAAAGCTAAAATTAACCCTGCAAGCTCCCTACAAACTACCTAATTAACCCCTTCACTGCTAGCCATAATACACGTGTGATGCGCAGTAGCACTTTGCGGCCTTCTAATTACCAAAAAGCAACGCCAAAGTCATATATGTCTGCTATTTCTGAACAAAGGGGATCCCAGAGAAGCATTTACAACCATTTGTGCCATAATTACACAAGCTGTTTGTAAATAATTTCAGTGAGAAACCTAAAATTGTGAAAAATTTAGCGTTTTTTTTAAATTTGATTGCATTTGGCGGTGAAATGGTGGCATGAAATATACCAAAATGGGCCTAGATCAATACTACACTACACTGAAGCTAAAATTAACCCTAGAAGCTTCCTACATGCTCCCTAATTAACCCCTTCACTGCTGGGCATAATACACGTGTGGTGCGCAGTCGCATTTAGCAGCCTTCTAATTAGTAAAAAGCAAAGCCAAAGCCATATATGTCTGCTATTTATGAACAAAGGGGATCCCAGAGAAGCATTTACAACCATTTATGCTATAATTGCATAAGTTGTTTGTAAATAATTTCAGTGAGAAACCTAAAGTTTGTGAAAAAAATTGTGAAATAGTGAACAATTTTTTGTATTTGATCGCATTTGGCGGTGAAATGGTGGCATGAAATATACCAAAATTGGCCTAGATCAATACTTTGGGATGTCTTCTAAAAAAAAATATATACATGTCAAGGGATATTCAGAGATTCCTGAAAGATATCAGTGTCCCAATGTAACTAGCGCTAATTTTGAAAAAAAGTGGTTTGGAAATAGCAAAGTGCTACTTGTATTTATGGCCCTATAACTTGCAAAAAAAGCAAAGAACATGTAAACATTGGTTATTTCTAAACTCAGGACAAACTTTAGAAACTATTTAGCATATGTTTTTTTTGGTGGTTGTAGATGTGTAACAGATTTTGGGGGTCAAAGTTAGAAAAAGTGTGTTTTTTTCAATTTTTTCCTCATATTTTATAATTTTTTTTATAGTAAATTATAAGATATGATGAAAATAATGATATATTTTGAAAGTCCATTTAATGGCGAGAAAAACGGTATATAATATGTGTGGGTACATTAAATAAGTAAGGGGAAAATTACAGCTAAACACAAACACCGCAGAAATGTAAAAATAGCCTTGGTCCCAAACGGACAGAAAATGGAAAAGTGCTGTGGTCCTTAAGGGGTTAAGGAAATGTGATAACTGAAGTAAATACGAAAGTTGTATAAAACTGTATGCTCTGTCTGAATCATGGGGAAAACATTGTAGTTTAATTTCCCTTTAGGTATGATGGAGGCACGTTACAGTGAGTGGGACAAGCACATATTCAAAGCAAAAGTGAGCAAAATAATTAATGTATATTGTAAAGCTGTTTTATTTTTATTAAAAGAACATTAAATTCATTTATTTTTGTGTTAGGAATAATTTACATATTAGAAAGATCTGCAACATAAATTATTTAAAACCATTAAAAACTGTAACTTTGTTAGTGAAACATTCAGTATTTTCCAGGCCCAGGACAAACCCCTTGGAAAGCCTTTTGGAATATTGTTTATCTTACTTCTTCTTATGTGGCCAATTAGGAACACACATAAACAAGTTCTTGCACATATCAGCCAGTTAATGTTTTGCATGTAGGGTTCTGCATTCCACAGAATTACCTCCATATAGAAATAAAAATCTATACTATTTTCAAAGTTTATGTAAACCTTTTACTTGGAGTTGTAATGTTGAGTGTGATGTAACTTTTATAATAAAAATTGCCAAGTGCAGTTGTTGTTTTTTTATTTTAAGTGCATATCCTGTGAAATGATACAGGAATAAAGGCACACATATACCGTTTCTATCTCTCACTTATGGGCTAGATTACAAGTAGTGCGCTAACAGTTGTGCACAAGCGATGAGGGGTTTATCGGAGGTGTTTGCACGTAGAGCGCCTATTTAAAGTTTAAAGTAAACACGCTCAATCGAGCAACGTTGAATTTAATGTTCGTCTGGTTAGTGGGACTGCAGAGCTCTGGGTAACTGGTATGCTCATATAAAAAGTGGCACACAATACATTAAAAAGTACAGTTAAACTCATAATACCATCTAATTGCAATCAAAAGTTATAAGGGCTCAGATATATGAGGTCTCAGTTGTTAGGGGAAAAAACGACTGCAAAGTTCCTTAACATAGAGATACATACAGTGGATATATATATATGTGTACAGATGGATTTATATGTGTACATATGTACGTACAGATATATACACATACACATATAAATACATTAATACATATGTATACATATATAGAATTGCATTGGAGCCTTTTGCAGTCAAGTAGCTGAAAACATGTACAATCATATTTATGCAATATTCATATTTAATAAAGTGTTTAACTGTGTATTTGCTGTAAATATTGCACATTACAACGTTCTTCACATAAGGGAAGATGTATTAAGTTTTTTTAAATAGACATTTCTATATTTATCTGTAAATTTCTAAACCTATATGTTTATAACTTTTATATATATATATATATATATATATATATATATTGCCAGGATATCTGAGTATTATTAAATAATATATATATGTATGTATCTTAATCTACACAGAGATTCATGATGAGACCAAGAATGCATTATTTTTTTTTATTTTTCTTTGTGAAACTGTGTGTAATCTTAACTAGTCATTATTGCTAAATAATTTATTTATTAGACAGGGTTTTATACTCCAGATTTATAAGTCAGTTATTATAGTGAACTCTTTCAGAACTGTACATAGACTGGTTATTGTAATTATATCCCTTGTAGTTATTAATTAAGCATAGTAAGTGGGTAATCCATATTGAGCATTGAACTAGAGTTTATTGGTTAATAACAGAAGATTCTGGTATGTCATTGTGATATTTAAATAATGATAAGCAGGGTCTCCAGCACTGTTCAAATAGATTTTAATAGTACACAGATAGCGACGTTTCGGTGTCACAGCACCTTATTCTTGCTTGGTAATTACAAACAGGCCTATTACATCTTTAAATACCCAAATTTTTGGTGCCCTCTCAGATCACTATGTGGAGAGGGCTCCCTCTAGTGGCCAATGATATACATACACTTACATGATTTCTATATAGGTTAAATAAGCTAATGTAGACAATACTAATTAACTCTAAAAAGCTAGTCTAAAAAACACATACTAGAAAATTCATCACAATCTATAAAGATTTTTTATATAACTATAATTTCCTAAATAAATTGGATAGACAACTTTATAAACAGTCTATAGAAACTTCATTAGCAAAAAAATATTAAAATTGGATTTATAGAAAAATTTATGAAAAAGTTAAAAACAAAGGGAGCCAGAATACACAGCAAGATATAACAGATCAAATGGATAGGACTATATTCCAGATGTATGCCAGTTGGAAGATATCTAAACCCTTCAGAAAACACAACTTAAATCAAAGTCCCTATTGAGACCCTTGGGAGACATACTATCTAATTTATGCACTCACCACATCTCTCTTTGTTTTAATAGACGTTCCCTGTCCATGCCTCTTCTATTGGGAGGGATATGGTCTATTACTTGCCACCTAAGCTGGCTGATTTGATGGCCTTTTTCAAGAAAATGGTTAGATACAGGGGCATCCCTATTCTTGCACCTAATATTAGACCTATGTTGACTGATACGGTCTTTCACCTTGCGGGTGGTCTCTCCTATATAGATGCAAGAACAGGGACACTTTATTAAATATACCATGAAAGTGGTCTCACAGGTATAGTACCCCTTAATGGCAAACTTTTTACCACTGTGGGGATGATGAAAGAATGCTCCTTTTATAACTGCATGACAACTCATGCAGCCAAGACAGGGAAAGGTCCCCATGTTCTTTTTACCCAATAATTGTTGTCTATTTTGTCTACTGGGGCCTATATCAGTATGTACCAAATGATCTCTTAAACTTTTAACTCTCTTGTGAGCCATGATGGGAGGCTCCTGGAACTGAGCTATGTTAGAGTTGCACTCTTTGAGTATATGCCAATTTTTACGAATCAACCTAGATATTTTATCACTCAATGGGCTATACTGACTAACAAACACCAGTCTATTTTCCTTGGGAGTTCTTTCTTTGATTTTATCTAAAGTACCTATAGTGTCCTCAAGGAGTTTCTTAGGATATCCTCTATCAGTGAACTTCTTGGACATTTCATTAAACCTTATCCCATGTGTCTCCTTATTATCAACAATCCTGTTCACTCTTAATAGTTGGCTCCTGGGGAGGGAATTAACCAATGGCCTAGGGTGGAAGCTATTGAATTGCAATATACTATTCCTGTCTGTCTCCTTTCTATACAGGTCAAATTCAAGATGATGGCCTTTCTTGAGAACTAGCGTGTCCAGGAAGGGCACAGACTCTTCACTAACATTCACTGTGAAGAAGAGATCCCTCACTTCAGAATTGAGATCCTGGACAAATTGTGTAAGGGACTCCACGCTGCCCCACCATACGCCAAATATATTGTCTATATATCTCCACCATACGGCTCCATATTGTTTAAATAGCTGATTCTTATAGACGACACTCTCCTCAAACTCACACATGAAGAGATTGGCGTATGATGGGGCAACGTTGGAGCCCATTGCTGTGCCCCTCACCTGGACATACCAGCTGTCCTGAAAGATAAAGTAATTCCGGTAAAGGACAATACGTAACAAGTCCTCAATAAATGATACTTCATTCTCACTATACCTCCTGTTCACTGTTTTTCTTATTATGGATATACCAGTTTCGTGTTTAATAGACTATATAAACTACGTACATCCATGGTGAACAGGAGGTATTTGTCACTAGGAAATACCAAATCCCTTGCTTTCTGTAAAAAGTTATTAGTATCTTGTATATAACTTGACATCCTAGTGACTTCAGGCTGCAAAATCTTATCCAAGAACTTAGAAATATTTGTAAATACTGACTCCACCGAGGAGACTATATGGACTTTTGGGACAGTGTAAAAGACAGGTGTCCTTGGATTTGTGATGCATAGATACTCAGATAGCTTTTTATCGATAATGCCTTGTCTTAAGGCTCTCTGTACAACTACAGTTATCTCCTTCTGTATGTTACCTAAAGGATTTCCCTGGAGTGGCCTATATGTATTGATGTCACTTAATTGTGAGAGGGCTTCATTTACATAATATCTCTTATCGAGCAAAACCATTGCTCCACCTTTATCAGCCCCCTTGAAAATGATATTTTTGTTACCTTTTAAATCATTAAGCACCTCATTTTCACCCTTAGCAAAATTAGTTAGAGTTACACGCTCATTCTTGTGCCACATAGTAGTGTGTTTTTTATTTTTGTACTCATCACGTAACTTATTAACCCCATGCTGAATAATATTGACAAATGTGTTGACACTGCTGTTGTTAACATTAGGGTTAAAGGAACTTTTTTTGCTAAGGCCTAACTTTTTTAAGGACAATTCCGGAGTCTGGACTTGACTGTCCGTCATATAATGTGAGGGGCACAGCAATGGGCTCCAACGTTGCCCCATCATACGCCAATCTCTTCATGTGTGAGTTTGAGGAGAGTATCGTCTATAAGAATCAGCTATTTAAACAATATGGAGCCGTATGGTGGAGATATATAGACAATATCTTTGGCGTATGGTGGGGCAGCGTGGAGTCCCTTACACAATTTGTCCACAATCTCAATTCTGAAGTGAGGGATGTCTTCTTCACATTGAATGTTAGTGAAGAGTCTGTGCCCTTCCTGGACACGCTAGTGTCTATAGAAAGAGACAGACAGGAATAGTATATTGCAATTCAATAGCTTCCACTCTAGGCCATTGGTTAATTCCCTCCCAAGGAGCCAACTATTAAGAGTGAACAGGATTGTTGATAATAAGGAGACACGTGGGATAAGGTTTAATGAAATGTCCAAGAAGTTCACTGATAGAGGATATCCTAAGAAACTCCTTGAGCACACTATAGGTACTTTAGATAAAATCAAAGAAAGAACTCCCAAGGAAAATAGACTGGTGTTAGTTAGTCAGTATAGCCCATTGAGTGATAAAATATCTAGGTTGATTCGTAAAAATTGGCATATACTCAAAGAGTGCAACTCTAACATAGCTCAGTTCCAAGAGCCTCCCATCATGGCTCACAAGAGAGTTAAAAGTTTAAGAGATCATTTGGTACATACTGATATAGGCCCCAGTAGACAAAATAGACAACAATTATTGGGTAAAAAGAACATGGGGACCTTTCCCTGTCTTGGCTGCATGAGTTGTTATGCAGTTATAAAAGGAGCATTCTTCCATCATCCCCACAGTGGTAAAAAGTTTGCCATTAAGGGGTACTATACCTGTGAGACCACTTTTGTGGTATATTTAATAAAGTGTCCCTGTTCTTGCATCTATATAGGAGAGACCACCTGCAAGGTGAAAGACTGTATCAGTCAACATAGGTCTAATATTAGGTGCAAGAATAGGGATGCCCCTGTATCTAACCATTTTCTTGAAAAAGGCCATCACATCAGCCAGCTTAGGTGGCAAGCAATAGACCATATCCCTCCCAATAGAAGAGGCATGGACATGGAACGTCTATTAAAACAAAGAGAGATGTGGTGGGTGCATAAATTAGATAGTATGTCTCCCAAGGGTCTCAATAGGGACTTTGATTTAAGTTGTTTTTTCTGAAGGATTTAGATATCTTCCAACTGGCATACATCTGGAATATAGTCCTATCCATTTGATCTGTTATATCTTGCTGTGTATTCTGGCTCCCTTTGTTTTTAACTTTTTCATAAATTTTTCTATAAATCCAATTTTAATATTTTTTTGCTAATGAAGTTTCTATAGACTGTTTATAAAGTTGTCTATCCAATTTATTTAGGAAATTATAGTTATATAAAAAATCTTTATAGATTGTGATGAATTTTCTAGTATGTGTTTTTTAGACTAGCTTTTTAGAGTTAATTAGTATTGTCTACATTAGCTTATTTAACCTGTATAGAAATAATGTAAGTGTATGTATATCATTGGCCACTAGAGGGAGCCCTCTCCACATAGTGATCTGAGAGGGCGCCAAAAATTTGGGTATTTAAAGATGTAATAGTCCTGTTTGTAATTACCAAGCATGAATAAGGTGCTGTGACACCGAAACGTCGCTATCTGTGTACTAATAAAGTCTGTTTGAACAGTGCTGGAGACCCTGCTTATCATTATATATTTGTATAGGGCTTGGCAGCGCCCTAGGTCTACCATGCACAATTTTACTCCTGTGTGCTGTTCCCCTACTTGACATTGTGATATTTAAATGCAACTCTGATTTGGGAGATTAATGTGAATAAGTTCATTTTTATGATCTTTGCCTAGCATATTATAATAGTTTAAACTTGTATAGTTTTAAATCATATCTGGTTTTCTATAAATATAATTCAATGTGTCTAAATTTTAACTAATATAAAAAATTTAGGAATTTACATTAATTTTGTTTTGTATATGCATTTTATTGGGGGTTTGTTTTAAAGAATAATTATTAAATATATTGTATTATAACCCGGCCATATACTGACATATTATTTGGAGGCACTGCTTTAGAAATTATAAATCTTTATCACATTGATATAATTTATTTGTAGCAAATAAAAATTATTAAAAAGAAGAAAAACATTTTTTTTTTTAAATTAATAAAAAAAGATTTTTTTTGTTGTGATGAAATATTTCAAAATTAGTATTAATATCTTGAAATATTAATAAAATGTAATTTTTGAAAAATTGATAAATATACATTTTTTCATATTTCAAAATTAGTATTAATATTTTGAAAATATATATATTTTTGTCTTTCTTCTTACTGGCAAAAATTGTATTAGCGTTTTAATTTAACTAAATACTAAGCCAATATAATAATGTCTGTAACCAGAGGTGAATTATTTGAATCTCTACATAGGGGTAATTTCGGGGAACAAATTTCAACACTGTCTCAGGGCGATATTCTTAAGATGGACATTATAGGCCACATTAAAAAGAGGTGTAATATTGTGTGTGATTTAAATGATTATATGGATATGCTTGAAATTAAGGCTAAAAATATTGCTATTGATGATGGAAGGTGGAATGAAAAAAGTGAATTATTCCAAGAATTATTAAAAATTAATCAATGCAAAAATCTAAAAAAAAACGGTACAAACTAATACTAAAATCTTGGCCCCTTGTAATATGCATTGTTGATGAAATGTCGCTATACCTCATAGAGAAGGAATTGCAAGTACAGGGGCTAGAAGATAATATTCACTCCTCACGCAGATGCGAAGAGAATTTAAATACAGCTGAAAATAAAATTGATGAGTTTGCCCAAGACATGGTCACCTTAAATAAGCATAACCTTAGTTTACTTGCCAAAGTACAAGAGTTAAATAAGTAACTCACACAAAGCCAGAGAGAATTAAGTGGTTTAAAAAGACTATCGTCATAATGAAAACCCCTCTATTAGCAAGGAGGATAATGCAGATAATTCTAAATCTCTCAAGGAATACATCATGAATGAACTGCAGAAATTTAGGGAAGAATTTAAACAAGTGACCCCTATTGGGTCAGAAGTAAACTTCCCAAATAGACAGTCACCTCATGTTTTAAATTCAGAGAACTGCTACCCTTCAGAGGGGGAGGGAAGCTCTAGTAGTAAGTCAGAGGGCGGAGCTAGCTACCCAAATAGCCCACGTAGTACTAATGTACATAGGGGGTCTCCCCATAATGAATATAGGGAAGATAGGGGGTACTCCAGCCCCAAAAATATGGCTCCTAGGAAAGGCCAAGATATGTCTAATAAGGTATATGATACCCCTAAAATAATTACTCTCTTAAAGGATGCAGTACCTAAGTTCTCCAACAAGGGAACCAATTCTATAATTGACCACTTAGCGACTTATGAAAATGCTTTATCCATTATGAATGTCACAAGTGAGCAGTCAAAAATTTACTTTCTGCCCTGAGTATTTGAAGGTAAATATCAAAATTCTTATAGAATCCTGTAAAGGATCTGATATCGGGGGGAGGTGCGCTGTGACGACAGCACGTAGCGCAACACAGCGGGAGCCCAAGCAGAAGCACGGACATGCTAGCGGTGGAGAGGAAACCACGTCCAGTGCCGAGTTTGGGGTTTGGTGCGCCCTTGGAAAGTTTCTCTGCTGGGAGCGCTAGGAGAGGAGGTGGCTCAAATTGTGGGTTACACCTTGCCTGGCACTTCCACTGCAGGATACGGCAAGGGTAAGGCTGTGATAAGCTACTACCCACAGTGACACAAGAAGGGTCTAGGGGCCCGGGATCTATTGGGCTACCGACTAACCCTGAGGTTTGTTTCGGGTGCAGAAGGTGTGAGGGGTGCACTTTGGAAGCCACAGAGTTGCCTTCACAGAGGAGGCCTTCGTCCCCCTGAAAGAAAGGAGCAAGGAGAGAGGCCCAGAAAGATTGGGGGCGAACAGAGTGGAGCAAAGGGAGGAGAATGGGAGAAACAAGGGAAGGTAGGAACTTATTTCATTGACTGCTGCTGTTTATGTTCCTTGTCTGTCCCTCATATGCAAGAGGGGTGCTGAACCAGAGAGTATAGGAGCTCAGTTTACTTTTTTCTTGGCTCTTGGTTTTCTTTTTTCTCTCCCCCCTCTCCCTACCTCCCCTAAAAATCCCTTGCTCAAGAAGCTGAATATGACAAAGATTGGATTTTCTCAGGGACTGGTATAAGTTTTTCTTTTCCTCTCCTCTTTATTCTACAAAGCCCTCCTCTTTCAAAGAGATTTGGTGGTAAGGTGCATTCGATGTGAAAAAGACCTGTGAGATGGCATCCTGCTGAGTGTTGATTATAACTGGGAGCTAGCAGGTCAGAGCCTGAATTAAATCAGCAGATATATGTAGAAGTATCTTAATCAGGGGAAGATGTCACCAAAAATGAAACAAACAGATAAAAAAGGTAATAAGACTGCCAATTCAATTAACTCCCCAAATAAATCATTTAGGGAAGAGAAGATCTCTGACACTTCTTATGCGGGGGAAATTGCAACACTGGTTTCGGCCCTGATAGGGCCCAAATTGGAAGAGATTCATATCAGATTAAACACAATACTATAGGAGTTAAAAAATCAGGCAGAGAGAATAAAAGAAATGGAACAACGGATTTCAAATTGCGAAGACACTCAGATTAAAGTACAACTTCAGATGGAGACCTTATTGAAACAAAATCTATCTCTGTCTAACAAAATTGATGAGATGGAAAATAGATCCAGGCAGAGCAATCTACGCCTGATTGGCATCCCTGAATCACTAATAACCCAGGATTTAAAAAAATTGGTGGAATGGACTATTCCTGAGTTATTAAGCTTAAATCCAGATCAGAATATATTCACAATTGAAAGAGTGCACAGAATGGGAAGAGAGAGACCAATCAACAACAACTGATAGGAGACCAAGGCCAGTCATGGCGAAATTCTTGAACTTTCAAGGAAAGAGTGAGATCTTGAGAGCCTATAGGAAACAACAGAACTTATATCATCAAGGAGCAAAGATCCTGCTCTTCCAGGACTTTTCCTCTGAAGTTTCGCTGAAAAGGAAACAATTTTCGCCTATCTGCTCCCGCCTAGTGGCAGAAAAGAGGTTTTTCTCCCTGCTGTATCCAGCCAGACTCAGGATAAAATCAGGCCTGGACTTCTTCTTTTTTGACTCCCCAGAAGCAGCCCTTTCATTCTTGGAGAATGGATCAAAGAAGGGGATGGTTTAATGAGAGTCTTCTTTACATTATATTGCTTTTGTAATTGTTTTTGTGCGTCTAACATGCTATTTAACAAAGATTTTTTTGTTTTTCTATCTAGCTTTTTCCCTCTTTATCCCGGACGGAAAAGATTTTTTTTTCTTTTTTTTCAAATATTTGTTTTCTCTGAGTTTGCTCAGGAGACTAATTTTTTTTTTCTCTCTTTCTCAAATATGAGGTAAATGTTTATATTTTTTTTCTTTTTTAATACATTTTTTTTTTTTTCCCTCTCTGAGTTTGCTCAGGAGATATATATATATATTTTTTTTTTTTTTCTTTCTTCCCCTCTTTCAAATAAATGCTTATAGAGCAATATGAAGAAATTATAGTTATGTATCAATTAATATATGAGGTTGAACACATGTGGTTTATATATTTTTGTTTTGATGTTTGCAAAACGATGTGTATCACTGTAATATTAGGACGAATAAGGAACAAGGCTACTCCTTTAAGTAGAGAAAGATTGTGTATATGCCTAAAGGGTTCCTATTTCTTTCTATAGACACTTTTAGTATACGTATAGACAGAAAGAAAATATAGACATGGGTAATATAAGGTATGATGATTTTGATCACAAGAGGTTAAAGCACAACTTATCTTTAGTATTTTTTTTTGTTTTTGTTTTTTTTTTCCAATGAAAAATAACATACAATTTTTGATCACAAGAGGCAATACACTTTTTGCCCTCTTTTTTTTATATACACTTGGAATATGTTTTGTGTAGCTGAGTTAGTGAGATAGAAATGTCTTGCATAAGATTAAGAAGTTTATAAAGAAATTATAGTTATGTATCAAGCAATATATGATGTGGAACACATGTGGTTTATATATTTTTGGTTTGATGTTTGCGAAATGTTGTGTATCACTGTAATATTAGGACCAATGAGGAACAAGGCTACTCCTCTAAGTAGAGAAAGATTGTGTATATGCCCAAGAGTTCTTATTTCTTTTTATAGACACTATTAGTATCTGTATGGATAGAAAGAAAATATAGTTATGGGTAAAATAAGGTATGATTTTGATCACAAGAGGTTAAAACACAATTTATTTACCCTTTTTTTTTCTCTCCTCTTTCCCTCTCTTTCCTCTCCTCTCCTTTCCCCTCTCCTATCCTCCTCTCCGATGATTCCCTCATATGAGTTAGATGGTTAAAATACTGACCTGGAACATAGGGGGGATACACTCCCCTATAAAGAGGAAAGCAATCTTGAACTTACTAGGGAAAAAAGACTTTGATATAGTGTGTCTACAGGAAACCCACCTATCAGACAAAGAGCATAGAAAGATCAGAGCTCGCTGGCTGGGAGAATCTTTCTTTTCATCATATACGAAAGCGTCTAGAGGAGTGATGGCTCTTTTCCACACAAGGTTGGAATATAAAATTCTGAGTACTTCTAGAGATAGTGAGGGAAGATATTTGATCATTAGGTTTTCTATTGAGGGGGAAGAATACTTGTTGGTTAACATCTATGGTCCTAACGTCTCTAATGAAAAATTTTGGAACTTATTAGTGAAGAAGATGTTTAGATTTCCTAAAGCCAAGATAACATTGGTATGAGATTTTAATGTTACACCAAACTCATACTTGGATAGAAGGAAAGTGGGGGTTCGGAGTGGGGAGATCAAAATCAAATCTGCTCAATTGAATTTCGAGAAGAAAATATTTAATCTACTTCATAACTCACTAAAATTAGTTGATATATGGAGATTATTAAATCCAAATAGTCTTGAATATACGTGTTGCTCTAAAACTCACAATACGTTATCAAGGTTAGACCTTTTTCTGATTTCAGATGTATTAGTTTCTAAAGTTGAAAAATGTAGCATTGGAGATTTTAGTTTATCAGATCACGCTCTGGTTACTCTATCTATCGCAGGAAAAAGGAAGTTCTCATTTAATGCTTTTTTCTTTCCAGCTTACCTGCGAAATTCCATCAGCTTTAAAGATTTTGTAATTAAAGCGTGGGAAGACTATAGCTCATTTAACAGCCATTGCAGAGGGGATGTCCAGCTCTTTTGGGAAGCTGCTAAAGCCTATCTGAAAGCGGAAATCTCTAATTATGTGGCAAAGTTAAAGAAAGAGAATATGAGGAAAGATCTAGATCTCTCAGATAAAGTAAGGGAGGCATATATCTTATTTAGGGAAAGACCCTGTAAACTTAATACAGACAATTACTTCCAGCAAAGAAAGAAATAGAGACGTTCCTCCTGGGAGAGGCACAGGTACTCTCATATAAGAATAGTGCTAGATTTGCTAAATATGGAAATAAAGTTGGCAAATATATGGCCTCTCTGTTTAAAAGACAGTCTAGGAGGAAATCAATAGCAGCAATAAGAGAGAAGGACCAAGTATATACAGATCAAGGTCGAATATTGCAATTATTTCAGAGGTTTTATACTAACTTATATCCATCGCAATGTCCGGACTCAGAGGACATTAAAAGTTTTTTGGAAGAGATCAATTTCCCAAAAATTACAGTAGAGGATAGTGAGGGTCTGAACCAACCAATAACAGAGAGGGAAATACAAAGAACCATTAATTCAATGGCTAGAGGAAAAGCTCCTGGCCCAGACTGCCTACCGGTCGAATTCTATCAAATCTTGCGAACAGAGATAGGCCCGGTACTGACCGATCTTTATAATACATACTATGGAACAGATAAACAAATTTCGGAGAACTTTAAGAGGGCTAATATAATCTTAATTCCAAAGATCAATAAAGATCCATCAGATATGACTTCATATAGACCCATTTCGCTTCTCGGCCTCGATTACAAGATACTGCTGAAGCTTCTGGCGGAAAGATTGAAACCTTTGTTACCAGCGATTGTGCACCAGGATCAGGCAGGCTTCATTACTGGTAGAGCGTCTGAATTGAATGTAAGGAAAATTCTACAGGTCGTCAAGCGGTTTGGGGGAGATTGCACTGCCCTGCCGGAGGCCTTCCTGCTATCCTTGGATGCAGAGAAGGCCTTCGACAGGGTGGAGTGGCCCTTCTTGATACAGGTACTAGAGAGATTTGGATTTAGGGGCCTTTTTAGGGATTTTGTCGTTAAGGTATATTCAGATATCAAGGCCTCTTTGTTGATTAATAACTCCATGTCAAACTCATTTATGCTAACTAGAGGCACCCGTCAGGGATGCCCGATGTCTCCGTTATTGTTTGATCTTATAATAGAACCTTTGGCTATTAGATTAAGAAACATGTTGATCGGAATAAATATAGACCAGGTAAAATTTAAAACTGCTCTATTCGCAGATGACCTTCTGCTATTTGTTGCTGAGCCAAGAAAGCAGATTGGTGCAATTATTAATCTGATTGAACAATACGGAAGAGCCTCAGGGTACAAAACAAATTTCTTGAAATCTAAAATCTTGTGGCTGAAGCACAATTCAGGGGAAGCACAACCCTTTCAGTTTATAGAAACTAACATGTTGGAATATCTGGGGCTGAAGATCTCCGCTAATACAGCAGATTGGTATAAAGATAACTTTGTATCAGTACTGATGGAAAGCAGAGAAAAATTAAAATCATGGGTCTCACTCCCGGCTTCACTGACAGGTAAGATAGCTCTCTATAAGATATTTATTGTCCCTAAGATTCTGTACACTTTGAGGATGTTTCCTCTTTTAATAAACAAGGCTGATCTACATCTCTTTAATCAAGCTCTGAGAGCGTTTCTTTGGAGCGGGAGAAAGCCAAGACTGAAATTAGCCAAGTTATATCAACCTTATTTTAAAGGCGGGCTCGCTTTACCCGATCTAGAGAGATATAATCAGGCTGCCATCTTAAGATTCCCTATGGATTGGCTAACAAGATCTTTTGTATACTCGGATGAGATTCTCAAGAATCAAGTCTGTGCCCCGCTCTCCTTAAATTATATTTTGTTTGCTTCAAATAAAGAATTAGGAAAGAGATTATTGGAACACCCTCTGTATAGAGATATAATAATAGTCTGGAGAAGGTTAACTAAATCGGTTGGAATGAGGCAGAATATTTCAAAATGGTTGCCGATAACTGCAATACACACTTCCCTCTAGGTAATATGGTGGACACTTTTAAAAAATGGTCACCAGGAAGACCACTCATAGTGAAGGACTTCTATGACTCTGAGTCAAATAAAGTTTACACATTCGATAGATTTCAAGAGATTTTCCCGGAAGCTCAGAAAAAACATATATTCTATTTTATTCAAGCAAAAAGCTATATTCTTAAACTAGTGAATTTGGACCCCCAGATGTGGGAACAACATCCGTTGGTTGATCTGGTAAAGGTTAGGAAGGGATTATTATCCTTTATCTACAAATTTTTGGTATCTCTGGAAGAAACATCGGTTTTAGCAGATTTGACTTCCCAGTGGTCAACACTGGTTGATTCTCCTGATCTTGAGACAATACTCTTAAAGAGTGTGAAGACTGCACAGAGGTTGTTTTCCTCATCTTATTATAGGGAAATTCAATTTAGGGTGATACACAGAGATTATTTAACCCCTCGGAGAGTGGCTAAGTGGAACAAAAATGTGTTTAATATCTGTTCTAAATGCCACTTTCAAGACCCTGACTTGATTCATCTAGTCTGGGGATGCCCTAAGGTAAATCAATTTTGGATGAAGGTAGAATATTTTCTCTCTAATATAGTAAAGAAAAAGATTCAGCTAACACGAGACTCTATTCTTTTTTTAAGATCCCACGCCGCTTGGGATAAGGATGTTGATTTTATACTAGTAGCATTAATAATTATTAGAACACTTCTCTTTAAATATTGGATTTCTTGTAAGACACCCACTATCCCAGAAGTGAGGAAAGCATTATTAGATTCATCAATTAAGGCAGCGTATGAATCAAAACTGGGGGGCCCTCAGGAGAGAAATTCTGTAGAAGGTGGAGGGTTTTCGTGGGCCTTCAGGGAAATGACTTCGTACAATATATAGAACAAATCATTAACACTAAACTAGATTAGGGGGGGGGGGGTTGGGGGATGTGGGGGGGCGAGAGGAGAGAGGGAATATTTTTTATTTTTCTCATTACCCCTTTTTTCTTTTTTTTTTCTTTTTTTTTTTTTTTTGAGTTGTCCGGGAAAGGGTTTTGGCTATTTGGCTTTTGTCCCTTCTTATACATTTCTATTTTATGCTGTAATCTCCATGTATGGAGAAATGTGTGTTATGTGTGTGTTGCTTGTATTTTTCTCTTTTCTTTTTGTACAATAAAAATTTAATAAAAAAAAAAAAAAAAATATCAAAATTCTTTGCTTCACTAAAGGATATGAATATTCATTCCTGGAATGAGACAAAATGACAGTGTAGAAAAGAATTCGGGCAATATCTCACTAAAACTGCAGTGAAAATAGCTGTATACGGTTTAACATGTAGTGTGAATCAAAGCCCTATAGAATTCATTTCTGTACTGAAAAGTGCGTACAGTATGGCTGAAGATTATCCCATATTTGAATGCTCTGAATTTGTGAATTTATTTTTCAAAGCATTGCCCACGCCCATCAAACTTAATTTAGCTAGAGATTTTGATGGACTGGCTGATCAAAGAGAGTACAAAGTTATACTCTATTCAGCAGTCTGGTGAACAGGGGGTTAAAAGGGAACCAAAACCCAGTCCCAAAATTGTGGCAGAAACTAGGGTGTCACCTAGCCCCCTCAATTTGGAGTCTAAAAAGAAAACCTATGCAGAGGTGGCCCAAGAAAACAGGCCATCCCCACAAAGTTTTAACTCTGCCCCTTCCCGAACACGGGCTGAGGCGCAAAGAGATTATGCCCAACATGGGGGGCAAACCCAGGTAAATAATTATTTCCAAAGAGATTAACACCCACAAAATATTTGGTATCCCCGTACAAATAAATACCAAAAGTGGCGAAAATACTCTCTGGGTAACCAGGCACCCCAAGTAAATAGTGCTCCCCAAAATACTTATGCTGAACAAGTTGAACCACAAAGACAATCACATCAAAGTATGAGAAATATCTATGATTCTGAGGGATCCCAAGGATCCAGTAATCAATACCCTGGGACATCAAAAAAGCGGTCCATGGGTAAAGATAGCTTGTCCATTCAAGTGGCCAACTCAGTACACAAGTTAGTCAATTATGTATGCTATTTACTAATATGAGTCAAGCTTTTATGGCTGAGCAACCTAACAATCCTTTTTCAGGGGTACAGCCAGTGGGCCACAGGCACAGTCATAAATACTGCAATATCACCTGAAAGAGAGGGAAGATATATATACCAAATGAAATGATAAATGTCAATAATGGTACTAATCATATTCTCTCCCTACAGACCAGAGAACGGACAATTTAGCTGTGATGACGAGCAACCTCAGCCGGGAAACTTTAACAAATTTCTTCCTTTGCAGCATTCTCTTAACCTTATTTCCACAGATGCAGTACAGAATGACCCAGTCGACCATATTATAGAGGGGACCGGTAAGAATTAAGTTTTTTCTGCATCAGGTAAAGTGGCAGATTCAGGTAACACGTGGCGAAGCCAACAATTGTGTAATCATACCAATTTTATGTGTGAAACGGTAGAAATTGCAGGGAGATATTATGTATTAGCTGAGCTCCAGGATTCAGTTTCCAACCCTATCATGGGATTAATTGATACTGGGTCTCAGGCAACTATTTTATCCCACAGGTACTATACACAGCAAAATGAGCTAACACCCCACAAACCTAAAATAAAAGATTTTGATGGATTACTAATAGGTGTTGGGGGTGACTCTCTAAAAGTCTATGGTATGGCATAGTTAAAACTTAAACTGGGGAACAGGGTCATAAAACACCCTGTCGTCATAGTGGATCTGCCAACTGATCGTTTAATTATTGGTAGTAATCTCCTGAAGCGATTAAGCACCATAATTGATTGCATAAATAATGTAATTTGGTAACAAGTAAAAAGACTTCTTAATTATGAGTGATACGGCATATCTCGCACCCGACATAACTGTCACGTGGTGGAAGAGAAGCCAGATGCTGTGGAGATTCATTTCAGGAATAACTCTATACCTGAAATAACTATCCTACAAATAGATGATCAGACTCCTTTAAGTGGCTTTAATGGTAATACTTTTAAAATTTCACCTGGAAAGATAGCAAATATCTCCATAGACGGTGATGTATTAACCATATCTCTCCACAAGGGGGATCATAAAATCCCTAAAGGAGGAGGCCAAGCTCAATACCTCGCAGGGATTGAGAGGGTTAAAGAGGATCTATTTATCCTTATACAAGTGCATGACCTTGAAAAAACCAAGTATGCTAAATTAAACTTAAAACAGGAAGCTAGCTATATAAGCGAAGGCTTGTTAGCGCAGATAGCTGAACCTAAAGTGATTAAATACCTTTCTCACCAAGACCACTGTGTCCTGGCCTGGATGACAGGTTTGAAAGCTATAACATCACAGCTATGTGCTTATTATCTATAGCTATAGGTAATAAATCAGTGAAACACCTGTTTTTAGTTTTAAATACTCCCCATAATCAAATATACGTTGGCAATGATCTCTTACATAGATATGCCATACAAATAGATTTGATTAACTCTTACCTCTGGAGCAGGTTAAAGGGGGACCCTGAAGTATTTCAGGATGAAAACGCAGCCCTGAAATCAAACCAACAAATGCCATATGCTGTAAATATGCAGGTGTCTAACAATGTTATAATCCCTGCTGGGGCTGATAAAATCCTCTTACCCTTAGAGGTAAAAAGTGGTCAGAAATTAAAAACTTTTGAAACACTAATTTGTCTCTCCCATAGAATGCAAAATTTGGGTGTAACAATGATCCATACTCCTATGGTAAATATTGGAACTATTGCAATACATGTTATTGTGCATAACATGACCCCACAGAATATAACCTTATCCAAGGGAACTACCATAGGATACATGCTGTAATCAAGTTATTATACTTTTGGATTCCAGAATAATATAATTGGGTTAATACCTGAAGGATACTTAACTGAAGAACAATTAATAGAACAATCCTTTGCATCTATACCAGAGGGACTATTTACAATTCAGTCTATTTATCCCTTCAGCTCAGAGGAAGGCATCTGTAAAATTGAAGAAGCCTCCCTGGTGTTTGATCAACTGATTAAACAGCAAGAATACTCCAATACCCAAAGTCATGGAGGCAATGTAAATTATAATCAAAGGGACCTCACCTCTAGGTTGGAAGAAGCCTATGAAATAGGACAGCCTGAAATCTTTCCAGGATTTCAGCAAATAGTCAAAGAACAATTTTCCTTAGCTAATGGCTGTTCTAGTGATGATGAACGCCGACAGCTGTGAGAACTCCTGATGGAGTACAAGGATATTTTTGCTAGGGATTCTTATGACTGTGGGACTACAGACTAGCACATTGCAAGAATACAAACAAATCCCAATGCACTGCCTGTCTTTGTTAAACAATACAGACTTCCTTTAGCCTCATATGATTCTCTTGCAGAAATCATAAGGAACTTGGAGGAAAGAGGTATTATCAGTCAGGTGCACAGCTCTTATAACAATCCTATTCTAGGTGTTCAGTCATGGAGCTTGCTGAGCTCCACGACTGTACTGCTAAGGATCATGGGGAGCGTTATCAGAAGATGATTTCCTGGAGGACCAATTGCTTTCCCTGTATAAAATGTACAATGAGGACCATTGTCAAACATTTCCTTGGGTATATGTTGATGGTTGTTCTTACCATGCCACTGTTGATAATGAACACAGACTAGTCAATGGCATTTGTATAACTTGTGCAAGTGGATTCCCAAATATATCTATAGGTTTCAACATTGGACCAAAATCCAGTCAAGTTGCAGAACTCGCTGCTGTTCTAAAAACCATTGAAATGGCTATTGAACATGGTATTCATGAATTTGTGATCGTTACTGACTCAAATTACATGTGTGACAGTTTTGTTGAATACCTGCCAACTTGGAAAAGAAATGGCATGCAGAAAACTAACAGCAAACCAGTCAAGCATGGCATATTGTTCTGCAAGATTGATAATCTAGTGGTGTCCAATGATTTAACCATACACTGGAAAAAGACCAAGGGTCATTCCACAATTCAAGGTCCTGATAAGGAAGGCAATGATCTTGCTGATTCATTAGCCAAACAAGGAGCCATAACTGGAGAACTCCTTAATATCAACCACTTAATGGGTGCAATTCAGGTAGAAGCCATTACCAGAAACCAGGCAAAACAGAGTGAGCTTAACCTGGTACAATGGAGTCAGGATTCTCCTAGTGAGGACCTAATCACTAGTCTAAAAGAAGACCCCATTGTAGGCATATTTTATAAACACATAGAAGATCCTGAAAACAACCCCATCTTAAAAGATGATTGTATTGGCAAGAAAGATCTTAGAATCTTAATGAAGTCCAGATCACAATTCAAGTTACAGGATGGTTTGTTAATTAGAACATCCAAAACTGGCATCCAGCAATGGGTGTTACCTACCAAGTTCAGAGGTCTAATGCTTCAACATGCCCATGATGCTCCTACATCTGGCCATCGTCGTGCCAAACTCACGTATGAAATATTGCGTGACTACGCCTTTTGGCCACACTTGCTGAAGGATTTTCAAACCTACTGTCAAGGTTGCTTAATCTGTCCACAGTTCCAACCCACTGCACCAACGCATAGAGCGCCATTGCAGAAAAGGGGGATGGTAATGCCATGGTCAGATATACAAATTTATTTTATTGGTCCAGTAACTAGGTCATCTAGAGGTAACAAATGCATGTTAACAGTGACATGCCTGTTCACCAAATGGGTAGAGTGCATCAGTGCACTTAACAATAGTGCTGAAACATGCACAGCATTGCTCATCAACCACGTGTTTTCCAGATTTGGTTTGCCCCAGAGAATTGAATCCGATCGGGTGACCCACTTCACTAGCGAAGTGATGACCAAAATGTGGAAAATACTAGGGGTTAAAAGAAAGTTCCATATTGCATATAGAGCTGCCTCAAGTGTTGGTATAGAGCATTACAACCAATCCATTGTGAAAATCCTCAAAAAGTTTGTGAGTGAAATGGGTAAAGACTGGGATGTAAAACTACCTCTAGTCCAAGTAATGCTACCAAGATGTCACCTTTTTTGAACTGACTGGTAGAAGAATGGTTCTACCTCAGCATCTACTGTACCGTACATCAGAACAGACCTTGATAAATGCTGCCAATATGCATCAATATGTGGAGGACCTAAAAAAGCACCTGCAATATACATTTGCAGTTGCTCAAAGGAACCTAGAGAATGCTGCAACTGCCACTAAAACCTATTATGATCTCAAAATGTCCAAAAAGGAATATGAAAGAAGTGATAAAGTGTATCTTTATAACTTTGGAAGAGATCCGGTTAAGGAGAAGAAATTTCTTCCATCATGGAGGGTCCTTTTGTCATTACTGACAAAAAATCTCCAGTCGCCTATAAAGTTAGAATCCCTAAAAATTATACTTTTATGGACAAATGGGTCTATATTAATCAGTTGCGAGTGTGCCATCCCAGATCCCAACTACAAGTCATAGAGGGAGAATTAAATATCATATCCCCAAATATATTAGACATATTGCAGTTTAAAGATGCCTAGCAAATAAGCATAGGGGCTCAAAAATAATGGACTCTGCATACTGTCAATACACCCACCAAATAACACTGACTGTAAGCCAACTCAAATAAATGTGTCCTACATCTATTTACAATTGGAAGGGGGATTTATGGCAGGATATCTGAGTATTATTAAATAATATATATATGTATGTATGTATATTTAGCTACACATAGATTCATGATGAGACCAAGAACTCATTTTAATTTTTTTGTGAAACTATGTGTAAACCAGCCCCCTCTCTCATTTATCAAAGGAATTACTTGCATAATTATTTCAGAAAGAACAAAGGCTTAGACTGTTGTATAGATAAGACTAGTGAACCACTTCAAGGGAAATATTAGCATTTTGGAACCCAGGATGAGTGATAAACTTATCAGACCCTGTATATAAACAGACATGGCCTAGTGTATGCAAGATATTAAGTGCCCCCTGTTGTGTAGAATCCACGAATTCTAGACATTACGTCTAGATCAAAATATGAGCTAGCAGACACATGTTATAATTTAACACAATGGCTCACTAAACTCTTTTGAAGCCTAATTATATGCAAAAGTTAAATTTCCCCTGCTTACTGAATACATAGAATATTCCACTTTCCAGACGTGGTGAGAACTTAGATTTTAAATACCAGAATGTATACTTAAAAGGTCAGATAAATGATTTGTCTATAATTTTCAAGTCTATTTAAAATACTCAAATGGCATATGTTTATGAACCTGGGAGATGTATCTAATGCATAAGATACCCTTAAATCTAAAATGAATATATTAGTAAATTTAAAATGTGCTCCAAAGATGTCAAAATAAAAACCCTGTTTCTTTTATTGCATATATAGGATTAAACAGAGAATTCCCAATGTGAAGAGATATACATACAATAAGTTGCTAAATGTATAGGAATTACTTTGTGATATGACTATAATACTCATGAGTAGTGTCTATAGATACATATTAAATTATATCAAATAGGGTATATATGTTGACCAGAAGAGTTTCTCAATATCAAGAAATTATAGTATATTAAACATTTTAAAGAACTGTATTTACTGTATAGCAGTGTTAAAAAATGAAACTGTTTGTCTTGTCTGCTGCCCCCGATGGCATAAATCTAAAATTACAACCAAAAAACATTTGGCTGTTAAAATGACATTCCCCAGTAGCCAATCCGAGACAAGCTTCTGAAGGGCCTATCATATTGTTTCACAAATGATTAAGATATATAAGCTGAATGCAAGAGGAGAAAAAAAAAACCTGACAGACTGTCAGCCGCTCTGGAATCAATCCGGGATGTAACCCAACTGCTAGCGTGAATTGAAAGCACACGCTAGCACACTGAGAAATATCCAGGACGTGACCCACTCAGGAAGCAGATTAGAAGATAACAAAAATGAATATTGTTCCAGAATGCAGGAAAGCCACAAAGGATAAAACGTCCCTTTAAGTAGTACAAAGAACAAAAAGGAAATGCTCTTACTTGAAGCTTCTGAAAAAGGTCCTCTTTAGCAGGCTTGTAAAACAAAGGAAAAGTTCTCTTTTGCAGCTTGTAAAAGTAAAAGTTCCTTTTAAGCAGGTGTATAACAAACAGAAAGGTAAAGTTCTCTTTTGCAGCTTGTAAAAGTAAATGTCCCTTTTAAACAGGTGTATAACAAACAGAAAGGCAAAGTTCTCTTTTGCAGCTTGTAAAAGTAAATGTCCCTTTTAAGCAGGTGTATAACAAACAGAAAGGCAAAGTTCTCTTTTGCAGCTTGTAAAAGTAAAATGTCCCTTTAAGCAGGTTTTGTTTATCAAAGAAAAGGTTTAAAAGTAAAGGCAAAAGCAAGGTCAGGCAGGCAGAAGTCGGCATCCAAATATCAGCAAAAGGTATAGGCAAAAGACAAGGTCAGGCAAGCAGAAGTCGGCATCCAAGTATCAGCAAAAGGGTAAAAGCTACAGGCAAGGTCAGGCAGGCAGAAGTCAATATCCAAATATCAGCAAGTAGGGATTAGGCAAGAGGCTTGGTCAGGCAGGCAGAAGTCGGTACACAAAAGAACAAAATTGATATGGTACTCACAATCCAGGGAAACAAACAAACGGGCCCAGATTCAGATCTCCCGCCGTGATTTAAAGGGCAGGAGCGTAACCGTCATCAGAGGGGTGTGAGAGAAAGCGTCATGTTGCTAAGCAACATGACGTCAGACACACAGAGAAGTTCCGGGAGCCGCGGCGACACGGCGATGAACGGAAGCAATCATGACAGCACCCCCTCCTCAAGGACCCCTCCGGGGGACAGGACCAGGTCTATCAGGATGAGTCTTGTGGAAGGTCTTGACCAAAATAGGAGCATTTACTTGATGAGCAGGTTCCCAAGAACGTTCCGTGACTGGATAACCCTTCCAATGAATGAGATAATACAATTTCTTGCCCCGGGCGATATTTGGGAGCCTTCTTCCGTCGAAGATCCGAAAAGAACTTGTAACGTCTAGAAGTTACAGAAAGAATACAATGTATCTTCTGCCAATGTCGAGTTAATCTTCGGGCTGTAAGATCAGAAGCAGGATTCACTGTGGAGGAAGTATGCAAAGGGAATGTCCTAGGCTGATATCCGTAAGCTGCATGAAAAGGAGAAGTCTGAAGGGAGGAATTGTACCGGGCATTATGAGCCAATTCAGCCAAAGGAAGGTAAGAAGTCCAGTTAGAGTGATAATGATCCACATAATGTCTAAGATAAGTTTCAAGACACTGGTTTACTCTTTCAGTCTGACCATTAGATTGTGGGTGGTGAGAAGTAGAGAGAGATATAGTAGTACCAAAATGTTTACAAAGTGACCTCCAAAATCGAGAAACGAATTGTACCCCTCTATCTGAAACAATATCTAGAGGAAATCCATGGATTCTTACAATATGTAGAATAAAAAGTTCAGAGAGTCTTTTGGCAGATGGTAATCCTGGCAAGGGAACAAAATGAGCCGTCTTAGTGAACCTGTCGACCACCACCCAGATAGTATTGTTCCCAATGGACAAGGGAAGATCGGTAATAAAGTCCATGGATACATGAGTCCAAGGCTGGTGAGGTATAGGCAATGGTTGGAGTAATCCTGAAGGAAGTTGGCGTGGAGTTTTGTTCATGGCACATTGTGTGCATACTGAGACGTAATCCTTCACATCTTGAGAGAGTGTAGGCCACCAGACATGTTGTTTGAGGTTTCGAGTGGTAATACTGATGCCAGGATGTCCAGAAAGGGGACTATCATGAGCCCAAAATAAAATCTTGGAACGAAGGCGTTCAGGAACAAAGAGTAAACCATCGGGAGGTTTACAGGACAAAGGAAGATGCTCTTGAGCGGACTGTAATTCTTGTAACCAAGAAGTTGTTAACTGGGCAATGACTTCATGAGGTTGGAGAATGGTACCAGACTCAGGAACTGGGGTATCTTGAAATTGTCTGGAAAGTGCGTCTGCTTTAATATTTTTTGAACCAGGTATGTAAGACAAATTATAGTGAAACCGAGAGAAGAATAATGACCAGCGTGCTTGCCTGGAATTTAATCGTTTGGCTGTTTGAAGATACAGAAGGTTCTTATGATCAGTAAGTATAGTAAATGGCAAAGAAGTACCTTCCAGCCAATGTCTCCATTCATCCAATGCCATTTTGATGGCAAGCAACTCTTTATTCCCTACGTCATAGTTAAATTCGGAAGGAGTGAATTTTTTAGAGAAAAAAGCAACAGGATGAATCCTTCCAGTCTCTGGTATTCGTTGAGACAGAACAGCTCCAGCAGCAACAGAGGAAGCATCCACCTCCAGAATAAATTGAAACTCAGGATTTGGATGACGAAGGATAGGAGCTGAGGAAAAAGCTTCTTTGAGAGATTCAAAAGCTTCTATAGCCTCAGACGGCCATACCTTACAGTTTTGTCCTTTTCTTGTGAGAGAAGTAAGAGGAGAAGTAATAGTAGCAAAATTCTTGATGAACTTTCTGTAATAATTGGCGAAGCCTAGGAAACGTTGTAAAGCCTTCAAAGAATCAGGTCTAGGCCAATCCAAAATGGCAGAAAGTTTAGTAGGGTCCATTTCGAATCCAGATGCCGATATTACATAACCCAGAAAGGGTATGGATTTTTGATGGAAAGAACATTTCTCCAGTTTAGCAAACAGATGGAATTCTCTTAGACGTTGAAGTACTTTCTTGACGTGGTGCACATGATCTTGGTGGTTCTGAGAAAAAATTAAGATGTCGTCCAGGTATATGATAACAAAAATATTCAAAAAATCACGAAAGATCTCGTTTACAAAATGCTGGAAAACCGCCGGAGCATTGCATAGCCCGAAGGGCATGACCAAATATTCATAATGCCCAAATCGAGTGTTAAAGGCAGTCTTCCACTCATCTCCTTTGCGTATACGGATCAAGTTGTATGCACCACGTAGGTCGAGTTTGGTGAAAATGGTGGCTCCCTGAAGATAAGTAAAAAGTTCAGGAATAAGGGGCAGAGGATAACTGTTCTTGATGGTAATCTGATTCAATCCACGATAATCAATACAGGGTCTTAATCCGCCATCCTTTTTTCCCACAAAAAAGAAACCAGCCCCTACAGGGGAAGAGGAGGGTCGAATAAATCCTCTAGCCAGATTGTCTTTTATATATTCTTCCAGAGCCATGTTTTCTGGTTTAGAAAGTGGATATGTCTTGCCTCGAGGATAGGCAGCCCCAGGAAGGAGATCAATGGGACAATCAAAAGGGCGATGAGGAGGAAGACGTTCAGCTTCTTTTTTGGAGAAGACATCCACAAAGTTATGGTAATGCATAGGTAAGGATTCCGGAGTTTCAACTGTGAGAGCAATAGTGAGTGGTAACTTAGTAATCTTTTGAAGACATTTAGTCTGGCATGTAGATCCCCAGGAAGTGAGTTCACCGAAAGTCCAAGAAAAAATGGGATTGTGAATCTGGAGCCAGGGTAATCCCAAGATAATGGGAAATTGCGGAGTGGGAATGACATCGAAACAAATTGTCTCAGAATGAAGTATTCCTACGGTGAGGAGTAAGGGTTGAGTAGAAAACTGAATGTATCCAGAACCCAAAGGATCTCCACTGACCGTAGAGACTGAAATGGAATACTCCTTCTTTAGTAAGGGTATAGAATGAGTAGAAACAAATGTAGAGTCAATGAACACACCTCCAGCACCAGAATCAATTAGAGCTTGGGTATAGATCTTCTTATGTCCAATTAGAAGAGTTACTGGAACAAAGAGTTTCTTGTATAGGGAATGACCACTATTTTGGCTTAACTCAGTTCCCTGGACTAGAGTTAAGCCCTGGCTTTTACTGGCCTAGTAGGACAATCCCTTAATAAATGCCCTTTAAGGCCACAGTACAGACATAAGCCAAGAGTCCGTCTTCTCAAGCGTTCAGTCTCAGTTAATTTTATACTTCCTACTTCCATGGGTTCAACCTGATCAGTAGTAGGAGAGGCTGGAGTGACTGGATTAGAAAAACGAGGAGCTAAACGAAAAGGAGTTCGAGTTGAAGTCCTCTGTGTTCTATCCTTTTCTTGTTGGCGTTCACGAAACCTGGCGTCGAGACTGATACAGAGATTTATTAAGGCTTCTAAGGACTCTGGAAGTTCACGATACACCAATTCATCCTTGAGACGCTCAGAAAGTCCTTTACGGAAAGCGGCTCTGAGTGCTCCCTGATTCCAAGTGGTTTCAGAGGCAAGGGTGCGGAACTCAATTGCATATTGAGAGACTGGTTGATTTCCTTGACGTAAATCCAGGAGAGTAGCTTCAGCAGCGGATGACCTTCCAGGTTTATCGAATACGTTTGAGAATGTAGATAGAAATGTATCAACATCCAACAGTATAGGATCATTCTTTTCTAGCAAAGGTGACACCCAAGCCAAGGCTTTTCCTTTCATTAAGGAAATAAGAAACGTGATTCTAGAAGAGGCAGTAGCAAAGAGAGTAGGGCTATTTCGAAAATGAAGACGGCATTGATTCAGAAAGCCTCTACATTCTTCAGGATTCCCATCATATTTATCCGGAAGAGGTATCCTGGGACTTAGTTGTACCTGAGACTGATTGTTAGGAATCGGAGGAGGTAATGCCTCAATCGGATTTGGATTGGGATTAGGATTGGGAGGTGCGGTAGCAACCAAATTTTGTAATAGAGCAGTAATTTGATCAAGTTTAGTGTCCAGAGACTGCAAGTGAGTGGCATGAGAACCCAAGAGCTGTCCCTGGTGAGCCACGGCCATAGATAATTCAGTGGGGTCCATTTTTATGGCCCGTTTGTAATGTCAGCCGCTCTGGAATCAATCCGGGATGTAACCCAACTGCTAGCGTGAATTGAAAGCACACGCTAGCACACTGAGAAATATCCAGGACGTGACCCACTCAGGAAGCAGATTAGAAGATAACAAAAATGAATATTGTTCCAGAATGCAGGAAAGCCACAAAGGATAAAACGTCCCTTTAAGTAGTACAAAGAACAAAAAGGAAATGCTCTTACTTGAAGCTTCTGAAAAAGGTCCTCTTTAGCAGGCTTGTAAAACAAAGGAAAAGTTCTCTTTTGCAGCTTGTAAAAGTAAAAGTTCCTTTTAAGCAGGTGTATAACAAACAGAAAGGTAAAGTTCTCTTTTGCAGCTTGTAAAAGTAAATGTCCCTTTTAAACAGGTGTATAACAAACAGAAAGGCAAAGTTCTCTTTTGCAGCTTGTAAAAGTAAATGTCCCTTTTAAGCAGGTGTATAACAAACAGAAAGGCAAAGTTCTCTTTTGCAGCTTGTAAAAGTAAAATGTCCCTTTAAGCAGGTTTTGTTTATCAAAGAAAAGGTTTAAAGGTAAAGGCAAAAGCAAGGTCAGGCAGGCAGAAGTCGGCATCCAAATATCAGCAAAAGGTATAGGCAAAAGACAAGGTCAGGCAAGCAGAAGTCGGCATCCAAGTATCAGCAAAAGGGTAAAAGCTACAGGCAAGGTCAGGCAGGCAGAAGTCAATATCCAAATATCAGCAAGTAGGGATTAGGCAAGAGGCTTGGTCAGGCAGGCAGAAGTCGGTACACAAAAGAACAAAATTGATATGGTACTCACAATCCAGGGAAACAAACAAACGGGCCCAGATTCAGATCTCCCGCCGTGATTTAAAGGGCAGGAGCGTAACCGTCATCAGAGGGGTGTGAGAGAAAGCGTCATGTTGCTAAGCAACATGACGTCAGACACACAGAGAAGTTCCGGGAGCCGCGGCGACACGGCGATGAACGGAAGCAATCATGACACTGACTTTTGCTGAATTATTATTATTATTATCAGATCTCCAACAGATTCTGCAGCGCTGTAAACATAGTTGGTGTACAGGATAGCTTTTGTAGGGGTCAAGTGGGTAGAGGGCCCTACCGAGAGTTTCACTGTTGTTGTATGAAGCAATCTGTAAACAGCTGGGCCCATAGGCTTACATTCTAAGGGGTTCAAGGGGAAAGCAATGGAGTTAGGAAAGGTTAGTGTTGGTTTTATGCATCCCTGAATAGTAGAGTTTTTAGGGAGTGCTTGAAGCTGTTAAAACTAGGGGAGAGTCTTATGGAGTGAGGCAGGGAATTCCACAAGATGGGGGCCAGTTTGGAGAAGTCCTGTAAATGGGTATGTGAAGAAGTAACAAGAGAGGAGAAGAGGAGGATAAGAATGCTGGACTGATAACTTGGCGTTGGGACACAGTCACTTTTAAGCAAATTGGGCTACTTTTTCTTATCCACATTGCAAATATCCTTATTTTCATATGATTTGAAACAAGGAATATTGGAATATTAAATTGGCTCATGTTGGTATTGGTAATGTATGAACTCTATAATTTGATATTTTAAAGCAAATACATTCATTATTGCTACATTTAAACTGCAGTTAACAGATTTAAAAGGGCACTTAGTATGGGCACTTGTGTTTCATGGTCCTGTGTAATCTTAACTAGTCATTATTGCTAAATAATTTATTTATTAGACATGGTTTTATACTCCAGATTTATAAGTCAGTTATTATAGTGAACTCTAACTTATATGCCTTCTTTTTCAAATAAAGATAGCAAGAGCTATCCGGCTAACGCAAGTTTGTAAAAACCCGTAATACCAGCGCTGTCTGTAGGTGAATGGTGAGGGAAAACTGCTTGTTAACAACGCACAGCCTTATCGACAAAACTCGTAATCTAGACGAAAGTTAGTTAAAGGCATCAAATCTATATCCTTTAACAATTGCACATGTTCCTTTTGTATTCAAAGATATATGGGTTTGAGTTCAAGTTATACTTCAGGAAAATATTTATTCCACAAGCTACTTATTCAAAGATTTCTGTGACTTTCTAACATATTTGATGAATAATTGTACTGACAATAAGGTAACAGTACAAAATACAATAATGCACCGTTAAAGCAATCAAAGCAGGTGTCTAGTTTAAGGACATTTAAAGAGTTATATTCTAATAGCAGAGGAATTTTATGCTGTCATATCTCATTAAACATAAGCACAACGATGAATCAACTGCACTTATCGGTGAACCGGGAAAAAAGCTATAATTTTAATCCTATAAAAAGTATTCAGAGGGCATATTTAGCATGGTGAAATGTTATTTTCTGCAAAATTAATACATAGTATAATGAATTCAAGTTAATTGAATTTTCCACAAAGACAAGTCATTCTACAGGATATAAGATATGTTTAATTCAGTTTGCTCGTATCAGTTAAAAGGAAATTAAACTAAAGAAATGTATATCATCCATATGAAAAAGACTATTTAAACATGTTACAAATATTTTATGCCTAACGATGGATTTGATGCTAACATGAAAGCTAGCCTGTGTGATAGTAGCTCATTGGATCATAAAGAAAACTTCAACAACACTACTGGTGGATAGTGACGTTCCCCGCAAGCAAAGAAAATATATATACTGTATGTATGTGTGTATATATATATATATATATATATATATATATATATATTCCATAAAAAGCATGCACTCACTGGATTGTTAGTGAAAATAGTGCTTTATTGGCACAAAAATTACAGCCTGTGACGTTTCGGGGATCTCACCCCTTCATCAGACAAAGTAAAAGTTTACAAACCAAACAAACAATTTAACAGGGGCTAAATCCCATGCAATCATCAGAGAAGAACCGCATCACATTTCAACATAAAATCACAACATAATAGACCTATGACATAACAGAACACAACAACATAATAATAGGGCAGTATATGTGCATATGTGAAGATTAATAAATGTATGTAATATATACATGTGAATCAGTAAGTGAGTCTGCATTAAAAACTACATTTACTTATATGGGTAGAGAGAAATTCAAACAAAGATCGAATCATAAGAAAATCAAGTATACACATTTATGTGGTATTGTACCTCTCACATCATACTGCATCAAACGCTAATCTTTAAGGGAAAGAGAAGTCAACAATAAAGTTGCAAGAATCAGAGCATGGAATTTTAAGACACTTTTAAATTCACTTATATTTTCTTATGTGCTTGTTCTCTTGGTATCCATTGTGAAAATGAGTATGCACATATACTATACTAGTGGAAGTTAGTTGCTGATCTGTGCCTGCACAAATTTGTAACTTCTGATTGGCTAACTTGATGTGTTCAGCTTGCTGGCAGTAGTGCAATGCTGCTCCCTCAGCAAAGGATAACAAGATAATAAAACATATTTGATAATAAAAAATCATTTGAAAGTTGTTTATAATTGTATGTTCTATCTGAATCAAGAATTACATTTTGGGGGTTTCCGGTCCCCTAAAACCCATTTACTACCGGGACTTTCAGACAAAAACTTGCCCAAAATACCAGAGAATTTTTAACATTTTTGCTATCACTTCATTTAAACAGAAAAAGGTTGTTGTGTTTTTTTTTTTTTTTTTTTTAATTTACCCTTTAAAAAATATATATATTTTTAAGTAGACAACTCAAGGTAGTGATCTAGGCCCATTTTGGTATATTTCATGCCACCATTTCACCGCTAAAAGCAATCAAATAAAAAAAAAAAAAGTTGGTTTCTCACAGAAATTATTTACATACTGCTTGTGCAATCATGGCACAAATGTTTGTAAAAGATTCTCTGCAATCCCCTTTGCTCAGAAATAGCAGATATATATGGCTTTGCCATTGCTTTTTGGTAATTAGAAGGCCACTAATTCCAGCTGTGCACCACACTTCTATTATTCCAGACAGTGAAGGGGTTAATTAGGTATCTTAAAAAGTTAATTTTAGCTTTAGTGTAGAGATCAGCTTACCATCTGATACTTCCCACCTCTAATCCCTACCTGATCACTCCCAAACAGCTCTCTTCCCTCTCCCGCCCCTCACTGGTAACCCCCATCTTAGGTACTGGCAGACATTTTGCCAGTATGAAAATATAAGGCTTATTTTTTTTTAAATTAAATATTTTTTATTAATCTTTATCTTTTTCTGCAGTGTAGGATCCTCCCTCTAACTATTACCCACCATCTTAGTTTTTTTTTTTTTTTACATATTTTCTGTAGTGTAGTGTCCCCCCACTCGCGATCTTTAGTTAGGGACCCCGCACCCCCAGATCCTCTTTTCTGTAGTGTAGCTGCCCCATCCCTCCCTGTCCCTTTATTTATTTTTCTATAGCGTAGGGTCCTCCCACTTCCTCCCCCTCCCTCACGCCTCCCCAGCTTGGCAGCCCACCTGCCATTCGCCTCCCGCCCACACCTCACGCCGGCACCAATAAAAGATTGTTATTGATGGTGACACACGCAGTGTCACCATCTGTAACGATCAGGAATCTGCCCTCATATGGAGGCGGAAAACCGATTGTGCTCCGGCTCCATATGTTGCAGATGCCTGAAGCTTCAGTAGCTCCAGGTCTCAGTTGTAACTTAACAGCCGAGAGTGCTGGAGCTTGCTGAAGCGAAGATGTAAATATATATCTTGCGATATGATAGGCAAAGTACTGCAAGAGACGTGTGTGTGTATATATATATATATATATATATATATGTGTGTGTGTATATATATATATATATATATATATAATGTCCTTTTGGGTGAAGGGGTTAAGGGCAACACGGTTTATATTGTGTTTACCGGACTGCTTACACATGCAAGATTTCTCTAAAATCAACTAATGTAAAATCTTACCTGTTAGTTTTAATTAAATTCTTTAAACTTTAATTTTGAACTGGGCACTATCAAATGCTAGCCTTCAGAACGCAGTGAATCTGAGGGACAGTAATCACCAGCGCAACATGTGTCCGCCAATCGGGCTCGCTTGTGTCATAATAGGCAGGGCTATAGCACAGTGAAATACAAATACTATACATCACAAACTACCGGTTATCAGTTGACTACCAACCACTGCATGTATATATAACCAACATACGTATCACTAAGAGAATAATTCTATGGGATCACATCATCAACTGCCCATCAATATCATATGATTAGAGCATACTTTAATATCCAATATAGTTACGTGCTATTAACGAATGCACTTCTCTAAAATAATAGGGGGTGTAGTTAAACTATGTGTAAATAATATGGGGAAATAATATATGGTAATCCAGAGTGATCAATCCTTATTATCAGTCAGTGTCATTTGTCATAACAATACAAACTAGGGGTGTCACCTAACCACCTAAATAAGGCCTCTTAATTTACACCACTACATTAGCCAGGACTATAATATAGCTAAGCATCTGTATGGTAGTCTATCATTTCAAATATCTATGTATAGTGGGTAATGATAGTATATCATTATGGGCACACAAGTATAAGTCGCTCATCTGTTTACCGGCAGAGTGAGTCAACATATCAGTAGTCATGACATAAAATGCTATAGAAACATATCATTAGATCTATCTGTTAACAAAAATCTAGTCCCTTATAGAAAACATTGCCAATCAATCTATCGTTAACAGATAGATGTAATAATTAGTTTATATAGCATTTTATGTTATGACTATTGATATGTTGACACACTCTTCCAGTAAACAGATAAGCGACTTATACTTTGTGCCCATAATGCGAAGTACTGGAAAAGGAACCGGCTGCCGATTACCTGAAATATGGACAAATGTTTGGTCCCCACCTAGCACTGTCCTATTTCCAAATGTGAAAGAAAAGATGAATAAGAAGATTGGTGTCAAGGCGCACTGTTCGCAAGAAAGGATGTACAAAGGTGTATCAATATAATTGACAAAGGAAGTGAAAATAATATTAATAGTAATAATTAATATACACAGCTGACACCTAATAATAATATTATTATTGTGTGTAGATTGGTCTAGATATCGATCATTATAGAATATAAATAAAATAAAATAAATTGGTGCTTGACCTAAAATAAAATCAACCTAAAGTATTAGCTGATATTGGTGTTTATGAAACATTCAGACCTAGTAGATTACTTAAGGTTGAAAAATTATTATTATTTCGGATTGATGTGTATTTGTCCACCCCTATTTCCACATACAAAAAATGGAGATGATAATAGTATAATATGATAATCAGTCCTTAAAAATGCTTAGCAGTCCTTAAAAATGATTTATCCAGATGATATACATGAATAAATAAATTATTCTTCAATTTGCATAGCGCTTGATCTTGTTCTTAAAAAGTCCACTAAAGAAGAAATGCCTACTTACTAGAAATAACCTCAATCCTATGAGGTAAGTAAATGCGCCCCTTTAAGGAATAAAAACGTCCCACAGCAATCTTAGAAGCCGCTTCTTTTCCTCTCTCAGTATGGTAGAAGTGTTTTTCTCCTTCCCAGGTCAGGTTTATGCTCTCCTCCTGGCAGCCCGATGTATAGTAGACATAGGGAAAGGGGGACACAAACACAAACCAATAGTGCAACACTGCTTGTAAATATTAAAAGCGTTTTATTAATATGTATAAAATGCTCACATTAGCAAACCTAAATCCAGTATGAGGTATCAGTAATAGCATGTAAAGTTTGTTGATCACGGTAGATGTAATTTCCAAAAAACGTGTATATACCAAAAAACGTCAATCATACAAGCAGTCAGCAAGAGTACAAAAAGCAGTTTAAAAAGGTGTAATAAAATACAGTCTCTTCAAACTATCTCCTTACGAGTTTCTAAGGAATAGGTTACCTTCTTCATCAGAGGATTAAATCGTATAAAATTGCTAACAAACGAAGGACTTATAAATCATGTGGGCTCAATTAACATAAATATAAATGGCTGTGATTGGCCAGTGAGGCTCCATGTGATTTCATGGGGGTGTAACATTCTACCAATAGCAAGTGAATGTAAGGACTCAATATGTGACGAATTCAGGAGACTAGCGGATCTCCATGTAATTTTGTAAGTGTGTAGTATTCTACCACTAGCAAATGGATGTAAGGACTCAATCTGTGTAATGAATTCAAGAGGCTAACATATATGGATACTGCCGCCTATTTCTCGCTATAGTTGGTTAATTTTATTAGCATAAATACTCTTCACCCCATTTCAGCTCCTTTTATATTTCTGTTAACGTAGTAGTTAGCGTATGCGTCAAGGCATATTCTAGGCTATCTACGTCGTAAATGGGGGTGTGAGCGGAGCCATCAATGAGATTCATTCTATTAGCGTAATTAGTCTCCTCCCATACTTCTGCTCCTTTTGTGTTTCTATAAGCGTGGGAGTTAGCGTATGCGTCGAGGAATAATCTAAACTCTCTACGTCATTGAATGGGGGTGTGAACAGATCCACCAATAAGGATCAGTAATTTACAGTTCACATACTGATTGTTGTTTCTTGCTGTTATCCCTATGAATATGTAGCTGTACACAACAATTTTTAGGGACTAGTAAATATGAATATAAACTATAAGCTTCTATTTAGCTATGATCGGTTCACAATGCATTATACATAACTTTTTTGAAGATGTTAAAAATATTCATAAATTGTGTTACATACAGCTAGTTTTTTAACAGAATATAGCACCATGTAGTCAGTCATCTTAAATACAATAGGGGTTAGGAGTTCAATCAAATAAGTTCATTTCTCCAAATTTAAAAACAATTAAATAACGCCTAGATTTAGAGTTCTGCGGCCAAAGGGGTGCGTTAGCTACACATGCTTTTTTTCCCCCGCATCTTTTAAATACCGCTGGTATTTAGAGTTCACAGAATGGCTGCGTTAGGCTCCAAAAAGGGAGCGTATAGCATAATTTACCGCCACTGCAACTCTAAATACCAGCGGTGCTTACGGACGCGGCCAGCTTAAAAAACGTGCTCGTGCACGATTCCCCCAAAGGAAACAATGGGGCAGTTTGAGCTGAAAAAAAACCTAACACCTGCAAAAAAGCAGCGTTCAGCTCCTAACGCAGCCCCATTGTTTCCTATGGGGAAACACTTCCTAAGTCTGCACCTAACACCCTAATATGACACCCTAACATGAACCCCAAGTCTAAACACCCCTAACCTTACACTTATTAACCCCTAATCTGCTGCCCTCGCTATCGCTGACCCCTGCATATTATTATTAACCCCTAATCTGCCGCTCCGTACACCGCCGCAACCTACGTTATCCCTATGAACCCCTGGATACTGTGTCCTCTGAGTTTATCACGGCCCCCTTTGATTTTGCATTTACATTCATTGTGACTGTGGAGATAACGTTACTAGTGCAATTAGCACGCTATAAAGGGACATAAATACCCTGGACAGTTTAATACTCACAGCGGGCAAAGTGTGTCTCTCTCAGTGGGACAAAAGCAGTTTTGGAATACTCTGCATATACAATTATGAACTGTTTTGCCTAGTTTTGGACATCAAAACGAAGTGTCATTACATACCTCATATGTTTGAGGGTGAAGTCTGTAAGTGTACATCTTGATGTTTTTTCTGTATGAATAAAGTGGAATATTTGTTTTAATCTGCACTTAGATCAGTGTGTTTCCCCTGGGCAGCGCTCCATCCCCCTTTCTGTTCCTACAGATTTCTTCAAACAAACTTTTGTTTGATTGGAAGGGAGCTGCACGGCGAACACACACAAAAAGACAGGAACTCTCTAAAAGGGAAGTCAACAATATATATTTATTTTTCAACACTGAAAAAAACTTTTTTTCCTTTTATAAGGGGACTATACCTATGTGCTTTATTGAATCTTTTTATACCACATTGAATTCGTTTTTTTGCCATACAGGTGATACTGTTTGATGACTTTTTAGTATTAACATATTTGTTTTTAGCTTTTACTTTTCTATACATCGTGTTTTTATTGCATATTGACTTTACTTATTTATCTACTTGTGGCGCTACCTTAATATTGTATTTTATACGGTATTTTTTTCTAAATTTATTTGTGTACACGAAAATCCAATAACAAATGTTTTAATTTAAAAATAATAATCTAGTTCAATCTTATTCTCTATCTGCCCATTTCAGCTAAGATATGCTACCTATGCGTATTTCACATAAACCAGACCTTTGCTAAAATAAAAATAAAATGGTTAAATTGCATTTTCAATCTGGCCATTTAAGCTAGAACATGCTACATATCTGTTTTTAGCTAAAACTAGACATTTGCTGAAAGAGACAATGACATGGTTAAATTGCATTCTCGATCTGACCAGTTAAGGTAAGACATGCTACATCTCTGTTTCTCCAACATTGGTGTGTCCGGTCCACGGCGTCATCCATTACTTGTGGGAATATTCTCTTCCCCAACAGGAAATGGCAAAGAGCACAGCAAAAGCTGTACATATAGCCCCTCCTCAGGCTCCGCCCCCCAGTCATTCTCTTTGCCGCTCTGAACAAGTAGCATCTCCACGGAGATGGTGAAGAGTATGTGGTGTTTACTTGTAGTTTTTTATTCTTCTATCAAGAGTTTGTTATTTTAAAATAGTGCTGGTTGTACTATTTACTCTAAAACAGAAAGGAATGAAGAGTTCTGTTTAAAAGAGGAGTATGATTTTAGCAGCAGTAACTAAAATCAATTGCTGTTCCCACGCAGGACTGTTGAGCCCAGAGAACTTCAGTTGGGGGGAACAGTTTGTAGACTTTTCTGCTCAAGGTATGACTAGTCCATTTTCTAACAAGACTGTGAAATGCTAGAAGACTGTCATTTTCCCTCTTGGGGATCGGTAAGCCATTTTCTTAGACTCTTAACAGAATGCAGGCTTATTATGGGCTATACACTGGTTGACACTCTTGTGGGCTAAATCTATTGCTTTATTTAGGTTTTTTATGAAGTTTGAAGTGATATTTCTAAACTTTTAGTGTGGGGAACGTTTTTAGATGCCAGGCAGTCATTTAGACACCTTCCCAGTCAGGAAGGGCCTTTCACTATAGTAGGCAGAGCCTCATTTTCGCGCCATAATTTCGCAGTTTCTTTTGGATGCAGTGCATGCAGCTGCATGTGAGAGGGTCTGGTGATCATTGAAAACGTTCCTAGAAGGCTTAATTGGGTATCGTATAACCCCCAAGGACAGGTGGAGTCGCAGTAAACGCTGTGGCTGGGACTGTAGTGGGCTTATAGTTGTTAATTGATTAAACGGCTCCGGTTTCCTCATTTAAGGGGTTAAAAGCTTGAAAATTGGGGTGCAATACTTTAAAAGCATTAAGACTCTGTGGTGAAAATTTGGTAAAGATTGGATATTCCCTTCATAGTTTTTCACATATTCAGAAAAAAAGTGTGCTCTGTTTAACATTTAAAGAGACAGTAACGGTTTTGTTTAAAAACGTTTTTTTTTTTGCATTATTAGCCTGTTTAAGCCTGTCTAACATGTCTGTACCTTCAGATAGAACATGCTCTGTATGTATGGAGGCCAAGGTGGTCCCCCCTTCAAATGTATGTGATAATTGTGCCATGGCGTCCAGACAAAGTAAGGACAGTACTGTCACATTTAATAAGGTTGCCCAAGATGATTCATCAAATGAAGGTAGTGGGGATAGTTCTTCATCCTCTCCTTCTGTGTCAATACCAGTTATGCCCGCGCAGGCGACCCCTAGTACATCTAGCGCGCCAATGCTTGTTAGTATGAAACAATTAACGGCAGTAATGGATAAATCCATAGCTAATATTTTATCCAAAATGCCAGCATTTCAAAGAAAGCGTGATTGCTCAGTTTTAAGTACAGTGGAGCAAGAAGGCGCCGATGATTATTTATCTGTCATACCCTCACACCAGTCAGAAGTGGCAGTGAGGGAGGGTTTGTCGGAGGGAGAACTTTCTGACTCAGGTAGAATTTCTCAACAGGCAGAACCTGATGTTGTGACGTTTAAATTTAAGTTAGAGCATCTCCGCGCATTACTTAAGGAGGTGCTAACTACTCTGGATGATTGTGACTCTTTGGTCATTCCAGAAAAATTGTGCAAGATGGACAAATTCCTAGAGGTCCCTGTGCACCCTGATGCTTTTCCGATACCTAAAAAGGTGGCGGACATAGTGAATAAGGAGTGGGAGAAACCAGGTATACCTTTTGTCCCACCTCCTATATTTAAGAAATTGTTCCCCATGGTCGACCCAAGGAAGGACACATGGCAAACAGTCCCTAAGGTTGAGGGGGCAGTTTCTACGCTAGCTAAACGCACGACTATTCCCATTGAGGACAATTGTGCTTTCAAAGATCCTATGGATAAAAGATTGGAGGGTTTGCTTAAAAAGATTTTTGTTCAGCAAGGCTACCTCCTCCAACCAATTTCGTGCATTATTCCTGTCACTACGGCGGCGTGTTTCTGGTTCGAGGAACTAGAAAAGTCGCTCAATAAGGAGACTCCATATGAGGAGGTCATGGACAGAATTCACGCACTTAAGTTAGCTAATTCCTTTATTTTAGATGCCGCTTTGCAATTAGCGAGATTAGCGGCGAAAAATTCAGGGTTTGCAATTGTGGCGTGCAGAGCGCTCTGGCTAAAGTCTTGGTCGGCGGATGTATCTTCCAAGACAAAATTGCTTAATATTCCTTTCAAAGGTAAGACCCTTTTTGGGCCAGAATTGAAGGAAATTATTTCAGACATCACTGGGGGAAAGGGCCATGCCCTCCCACAGGATAGTCCTTTTAAGGCTAAGAATAAGTCCAATTTTCGTTCCTTTCGTAACTTCAGGAACGGACCGTCTCCTAACTCTGCAGCCTCTAGACAAGAGGGTAACGCTTCCCAGGCTAAGCCAGCTTGGAAACCAATGCAAGGCTAGAACAAGGGTAAACAGGCCAAGAAGCCTGCAGCCGCTACCAAGACAGCATGAAGGGGTAGCCCCCGATCCGGGACCGGATCTAGTAGGGGGCAGACTCTCTCTCTTTGCTCAGGCTTGGGCAAGAGATGTTCCGGATCCCTGGGCACTAGAAATAGTCTCTCAGGGTTATCTTCTAGAATTCAAGGAACTTCCTCCAAGGGGAAGGTTCCACATGTCTCGCTTATCTTCAGACCAGAAAAGAGACAGGCATTCTTACATTGCGTAGGAGACCTGTTAAAGATGGGAGTGATACACCCAGTTCCAACAGCGGAACAAGGTCAGGGGTTTTACTCAAACCTGTTTGTAGTTCCCAAAAAAGAGGAAACTTTCAGACCAATTCTGGATTTAAAAATTCTAAACAAATTTCTCAGAGTTCCATCGTTCAAAATGGAAACCATTTGAACAATTTTACCTACAATCCAGGAGGGTCAATATATGACTACCGTGGATTTAAAGGATGCGTACCTACTTATTCCTATTCACAAAGATCATCATCAGTTCCTAAGGTTCGTCTTTCTGGACAAACATTACCAGTTCGTGGCTCTTCCGTTCGGTTTAGCCACTGCTCCCAGAATTTTCACAAAGGTGCTAGGGTCCCTTCTAGCGGTTCTAAGACCGAGGGGCATTGCAGTGGCACCTTATCTAGACGACATTCTAATTCAAGCGTCGTCTCTTTCCAAGGCAAAGGCTCATACAGACATTGTTCTAGCCTTTCTCAGATCTCACGGGTGGAAGGTGAATGTAGAAAAGAGTTCCCTGTCTCCGTCAACAAGAGTTCCCTTTTTGGGAACAATAATAGATTCTTTAGAAATGAAGATCTTCCTGACAGAAGTCAGAAAGTCAAAGCTTCTAAATGCTTGTCAAGTTCTTCACTCTATTCAGCAGCCTTCCATAGCTCAGTGCATGGAAGTAATAGGATTGATGGTTGCAGCAATGGACATAGTTCCTTTTGCTCGAATTCATCTAAGACCATTACAACTGTGCATGCTCAATCAGTGGAATGGGGACTATGCAGATTTGTCTCCTGGCATTCAAGTAGACCAGTTAACCAGAGACTCACTCCGTTGGTGGTTGACTCAGGATCACCTGTCTCAGGGAATGAGTTTCCGCAGACCAGAGTGGGTCATTGTCACGACCGACGCCAGTCTATTAGGCTGGGGCGCGGTCTGGGATTCCCTGAAAGCTCAGGGTCTATGGTCTCGGGAAGAGTCTCTTCTCCCGATAAACATCCTGGAACTGAGAGCGATATTCAATGCTCTCCGGGCTTGGCCTCAACTAGCGAAGGCTGGATTCATAAGATTCCAGTCGGACAACATGACGACTGTAGCTTACATTAACCATCAGGGAGGAACAAAGAGTTCCTTGGCGATGAGAGAGGTATCCAAGATCATCAAATGGGCGGAGGATCACTCCTGCCATCTATCTGCAATTCACATCCCAGGAGTAGACAACTGGGAGGCAGATTATCTGAGTCATCAGACTTTCCATCCGGGGAGTGGGAACTCCACCCGGAGGTCTTTGCCCAGTTAACCCAATTATGGGGCATTCCAGACATGGATCTGATGGCGTCTCGTCAGAACTTCAAGGTTCCTTGCTACGGGTCCAGATCCAGGGATCCCAAGGCGACTCTAGTGGATGCATTAGTGGCGCCTTGGTTGTTCAACCTAGCTTACGTGTTTCCACCGTTTCCTCTCCTTCCCAGGCTCGTAGCCAGGATCAAACAGGAGAAAGCCTCAGTGATTCTGATAGCTCCTGCGTGGCCACGCAGGACTTGGTATGCAGACCTGGTGAATATGTCATCGGTTCCACCATGGAAGCTACCTTTGAGACAGGATCTTCTAGTACAAGGTCCATTCGAACATCCAAATCTAGTTTCTCTGCAGCTGACTGCTTGGAAATTGAACGCTTGATTTTAGCCAAGCGTGGATTTTCAAATTCAGTGATAGATACTCTGGTACAAGCCAGAAAACCTGTGATTAGAAAGATTTACCATAAAATATGGAAAAAATATATCTGTTGGTGTGAATCCAAGGGATTCTCCTGGAGTAAAATTAAAATTCTTAAGATTCTTTCCTTTCTCCAAGAGGGTTTGGATAAAGGGTTGTCAGCGAGTTCTCTAAAAGGACAGATTTCTGCTTTATCTGTTTTGTTACACAAACGCCTGGCAGCTGTGCCAGATGTACAAGCTTTTGTACAGGCTTTGGTCAGAATCAAGCCTGTTTACAGACCCATGACTCCTCCTTGGAGTCTAAATTTAGTTCTTTCAGTTCTTCAAGGGGTTCCGTTTGAACCTTTACATTCCATAGATATCAAGTTACTATCTTGGAAAGTTCTGTTTTTGGTTGCTATTTCTTCTGCTAGAAGAGTTTCTGAATTATCTGCTTTGCAGTGTGATCCACCCTATCTGGTGTTCCATTCAGATAAGGTCGTTTTGCGTACTAAGCCTGGTTTTCTTCCAAAAGTTGTTTCCAACAAGAATATTAACCAGGAAATAGTTGTTCCTTCTCTGTGTCCGAATCCAGCTTCAAAGAAGGAACGTTTGTTACACAATTTAGATGTAGTTCGTGCTTTAAAGTTCTATTTAGAAGCAACAAAGGATTTTAGACAAACCTCATCTTTGTTTGTCGTTTACTCTGGTAAGAGGAGAGGACAAAAAGCTACTGCTACCTCTCTTTCTTTCTGGCTGAAAAGCATTATCCGATTGGCTTATGAGACTGCCGGACGGCAGCCTCCTGAACGAATCACAGCTCACTCTACTAGGGCTGTGGCTTCCACATGGGCCTTCAAGAACGAGGCTTCTGTTGATCAGATATGTAAGGCAGCGACTTGGTCTTCTCTGCACACTTTTGCCAAATTCTACAAATTTGATACTTATGCTTCTTCGGAGGCTATTTTTGGGAGAAAGGTTTTGCAGGCCGTGGTGCCTTCCGTTTAGGTAACCTGATTTGCGCCCTCCCTTCATCTGTGTCCTAAAGCTTTGGTATTGGTTCCCACAAGTAATGGATGACGCCGTGGACCGGACACACCAATGTTGGAGAAAACAGAATTTATGCTTACCTGATAAATTACTTTCTCCAACGGTGTGTCCGGTCCACGGCCCGCCCTGGTTTTTTAATCAGGTTTGAAAAATTTCTTTCTCTATACACTACAGTCACCACGGCACCCTATAGTTTCTCCTTTTTTTCTCCTAACCGTCTGACTGGGGGCGGAGCCTGAGGAGGGGCTATATGGACAGCTTTTGCTGTGCTCTTTGCCATTTCCTGTTGGGGAAGAGAATATTCCCACAAGTAATGGATGACGCTGTGGACCGGACACACCGTTGGAGAAAGTAATTTATCAGGTAAGCATAAATTCTGTTTTTTAGCTAAAACAATACATTTGCGGAAAGAGACAATGACATGGTTAAATTGCATTCTCGATCTGACTATTTAAGGTAAGACATGCTACATATCTGTTTTGAGCTAAAACTAGACATTTGCGGAAAGAGACAATGACATGGTTAAATTGCATTCTCGATCTGACTATTTAAGGTAAGACATGCTACATATCTGTTTTGAGCTAAAACTAGACATTTGCGGAAAGAGACAATGACATGGTTAAATTGCATTCTCGATCTGACTATTTAAGGTAAGACATGCTACATATCTGTTTTGAGCTAAAACTAGACATTTGCGGAAAGAGACAATGACATGGTTAAATTGCATTCTTGATTGGACCATTTAAGCTAGAACATGCTACATATCTGCTTTGAGCTAAAACTAGACATTTGCGGAAAGAGACAATGACATGGTTACATTGCATTCTCTATCTGAGCATTTAAGGTAAGACATGCTACATATCTGTTTTGAGCTAAAACTAGACATTTGCGGAAAGATAAAGAAATGGTTAAATTGCATCCTATAGCTGCACATTACACTAACAGTTTAAGACTACAGTGGCAATTGTCTAACTAATTAACCATGTTGTGCACAAATACTCACCAACGAGATACCCAGGGGGAAATTGTCTTTCCTCAAACTGCCACCACAGGGAGGACAGAGAGAGGATGCGGGCATCATGACAAGCTCCGCCGAAATTCGCACACACATGCCTAATCTGCATCCGTGCGTCACAAACATACTGCACGTTGAGGCTATGGAAATGTTTGCGATTTAGGAAGGGCAAGTCATCAGCTGAAGCACACAGCGCAATGTGGGTGCAATCTATTGCTCCCAAGACATTGGGCAATTCAGCGATAGCAAAGAATTCCCTCTTCAGGCGCCTCCAATCACCATCATTCTGAGGGAATCCTATGTAATGCTTACTGATACGTACCATGACATCCAGAAAGTTATCAAACACCCCCGAGAATGTACCTTGAGCCAGGCCATGCATGTACATCTCTCCTGATTGAAAACTCCTGGAGGCCAGGGCGTATAGGCAACTTAGCATCTTAGTGATGCCAGGGACAGCAGTCCTTATTCGTATACGTGGCTCCAGATGAGGTCTAAGAATATCATAAAGGCCAATGAGCTGTTTGCGATTGAGCCTATACTTGTCATAAACCTCGAAGTCACTCATGTTTTCCAAGGTGGGTCTTACCCTGTAGACATGAGGACCTCTAACCAGACGAGCCCTTTGTCTCACTCGGAGCTGCCGAGGCTGCCTGATTCTATCAACCGCTACTTGGGCAACAGCAGCACCAGCAGCTTCTATTAGATCGTCATCCATATTTACCAAGCTTAGCAGCACGAAGCCAAACAGCAGAGCAAACACAACGCAAGGAGTAACAAGGTATGCAAAAACACAGAAGCAAATTGATACAATGTCGATCACCATGGATGCTTTGGCCATGTTGTTTGGGGGATTTGTAGTGCAATTAGTCCAATGGTAGTGAGTTTGTAATGATTGCTGATTGTATTCACTTGTTTGTATGTGAGCGGCGCAAATGCTTTCAAAGTGGGCGTTTTTTTTAGGTGTTTGCAGAAATGTTGTTTTCCCCCAATGAATATCAATGTGAAAGTGTAAAATATCACATATACAGTGCATCTTCGTAATGTTTGTTCATATGCGTAATAAATATTTATTAATCGCAATGTTATAGTAAAAAGCACACGTTTAGGCTAACATGAATGAAAGTGCATACGTGTGTATAATGTGTGCATAGAATGTGATCGATCAATGTTGCTGCAATATTGTTTGTAAACGATAAAGTAACAACTGTCATCTCTAGTATTGTATATATAAGTGATTTGCGAGATGTAAATATTGTATGCGTCCCATTAAAATTGCACTAATAATTCTGAACTTCCGGCTGTCATCTGTAGTATTGTATATATAAATGATTGGCGAGATGTCAATATTGTACGCGTCCCTTTAAAATCGCAATAATAATGAAGATCTTACGTCTGTCATCTGTAGTATTGTATATATAAGTGATTGCCAAGATGTCAATATTGTACGCGTCCCTTTAAAATCGCACTAATAATTCTGAACTTCCGGCTGTCATCTGTAGTATTGTATATATAAGTGATTGCCGAGATGTAAATATTGTACGCGTCCCTTTAAAATCGCACTAATAATTCTGAACTTCCATCTGTCATCTGTAGTATTGTATATATAAGTGATTGCCGAGATGTCAATATTGTACGCGTCCCATTAAAATCGCACTAATAATTCTGAACTTCCGGCTGTCATCTGTAGTATTGTATAGATAAGTGATTGGCGAGATGTCAATATTGTACGCGTCCCATTAAAATCGCAATAATAATGAAGATCTTCCGGCTGCCATCTGTAGTATTGTATATATAAGTGATTGGCGAGATGTCAATATTGTACGCGTCCCTTTAAAATCGCAATAATAATAAAGATCTTACGTCTGTCATCTGTAGTATTGTATATATAAGTGATTGCCGAGATGTCAATATTGTACGCGTCCCTTTAAAATCGCACTAATAATTCTGAAGTTCCGGCTGTCATCTGTAGTATTGTATATATAAGTGATTGCCGAGATGTCAATATTGTACACGTCCCATTAAAATCGCACTAATAATTCCGAACTTCCGGCTGTCATCTGTAGTATTGTATATATAAGTGATTTGCGAGCTGACAATATTTATTACGCCTCCCATTAAAATTGCCATAATAATGATGTTCCAAACTGTTGTTTACGAATATGTTGTATTGTAGTATTGAGTGCTCAAGTTCTGAAAGGGGCGGTACAGTCGTAAAGCTGTAATGTGTATGGTTGAATCTTCTAATGATGGCATCATATTATCAACCTGCCTGTGTAGTTATGAAATCCTCATTGTGTTGTTGTATTTGACTACATTGTTATTGTGTGCTGATTAAAATATAAATGTGTGCTTTGTGGTTGCGTGATGCGTGTTATGTACATATACGTATGTATTGTGATTGTGTCCCACATATGCTGACTTCTATAAAGCAGTGTAGCATTGTTGTTCCTTCCCAAAAAAGTGACAGCTGTAATCTGCTCTAATGATGTTCTTATTGTACGTAATTCCTAATGGTTTATTCTGAGTGAATCGTGATGTTAAAGGTACAGTAAAATCCCTATTTTCTGTTTCCTGATTCATAGAGAGAATGTAATGTGTTTTTCACCCATCATTTGAATGCACATGTATGAGTGAATGGTGTAAAAGTAAAGTATGTGCATCCATGAATGATCATGTGTTAAGCCTATGTAGATTAGTGATGTTGCGAACCTAAAAATTTAGGTTCGCGAACGGCGGACTCGAACTTCCGCAAATGTTCGCGAACCGGGCGAACCGCCATTGACTTCAATAGGCAGGCGAACTTTAAAACCCACAAGGACTCTTTCTGGCCACAATAGTGATGGAAAAGTTGTTTCAAGGGGACTAACACCTGGACTGTGGCATGCCGGAGGGGGATCCATGGCAAAACTCCCACGGAAAATTACATAGTTGATGCAGAGTCTGGTTTTAACCCATAAAGGACCTAAATCCCCTAACATTCCTAAATTGTTTGGAATAACGTGCTTTAAAACATCAGGTATGATGTTGTATCGATCAGGTAGTGTAAGGGTTACGCCCGCTTCACAGTGACAGACCAAACTCCCCGTGTAACGCACCGCAAACAACCACAAACAGTCCATTTGCACAACCACGAGATAGATAGATTTGATAGATAGATACATTGAAGGCAACTTCAATTAGATTACACTAGCAGACTGATGTTTCACAGTCAAAAAATATTTTTTTTAAAATATTTACACTACTGTTATAACAAATATGATTGGTGGCACTAGTTGGCAAGTGGGCCTGGCACACACGCTGGGAGGAAGGCAACTGCAATTAGATTACACTAGATGACTGATGTTTCTCAGTCAAAAAAGTTTTTATTTTAAATATTTACAATACTGTTATAACAAATATGATTGGTGGCACTAGTTGGCAAGTGGGCCTGGCACACACGCTGGCAGGCAGGCAACTGCAATTAGATTACACTAGATGACTGATGTTTCTCAGTCAAAAATGTTTTTATTTTAAATATTTACAATACTGTTATAACAAATATGATTGGTGGCACTAGTTGGCAAGTGGGCCTGGCACACACGCTGGCAGGCAGGCAACTGCAATTCAATTGCACTAGCAGACTGATGATTCACAGTCAAAAAAGTTTTTATTTAAAATATTTACACTACTGTTATAACAAATATGATTTGTGGCACTAGTTGGAAAGTGGGCCTGGCACACACGCTGGCAGACAGGCAACTGCAATTAAATAACAATAGCAGACTGATGTAAAAGTTTTTTTTAAAAAAAGTTACACTAATGTTACAACAGATAGGAGTGATGGCACTCAGGATAGAAGTAGACACAGTATGTGCTGGCAGCCTGACACACAGGCTGGCACTAGTGGCAGGCTGGCCTGGCAACTAAAATTAAATAACACTAGAAGACTGATGTAAAAGTTTTTTTTTACAAAATTTAAACTAATGTTACACCAGATAGGAGTGGTGGACTGGCACTGAGGATGGAAGTAGGCACAGTATATGCTGGCAGCCTGACACACAGGCTGGCACTAATGGCAACCAGGCTGGCCTGGCAACTAAAATTAAATAACACTAGAAGAGGACTGATGTAAAAAAAAAATTAAAAAAAATTTACACTAATGTTACACCAGATATAAGTGGTGGAAAAAAGAGCTATTAATCACACTATATGACGTGGGCCTGACACACAGGCCTGATGGAAAATGAAATTAGATTACACTAGCAAAATTATTTAAAAGTTTTTTTTTTTTAATTTACAATAATGTTAAGCAGATATGAGTGGTGGCTGGCACAGCAATTAACCACAGTATATGCTGTGTAAGCCTGACACACAGGCCTGATATAAAATGAAATAAGATTACACTAGCAAAATGATTTAAAAGTTTTGTTGGTTAAATTTACACTAATGTTAAACATTTATCAGTGGTGGCACTAATCACAGTATATGCTGTGAGCCTCACACACAGGCTGAAAGCCAGGCAAATGCAAATAAAATTACAAAAAAACAAAAAAAAAACGACTGAAGTTATAGCCTTAAAAAGGGCTTTTTGGGGTGCTGTCCTTACAGCAGAGATTAGATGAGTCCTTCAAGACTGTAGTGGACACTAAATACACTAGCCTAGCTATCTATTTCCCTATAATGTCAGCAGCAGCAACACTAAAGCTCCTCTCACTAAGAAAGCAAGATCGTAATGAATCTAAAATGGCTGCTGTCAAGGAGCTGGGAGGGTCTGTGAGGGAGTGTCTGCTGCTGATTGGCTCAAATGTGTCAGAAGGCTGTGAGATACAGGGTCAAAGTTTCCTCAATGATGACACATTGGGGGCGGATCGAACATCGCATATGTTCGCCCGCAGCGGCGAACGCGAACAAGCTATGTTCACCGGGAACTGTTCTCCGGCGAACAGTAAATAAGGGGTGTTTCCAATTGTCTACTGTTTGTGAATCCTGAAATGTTCCAATTATTTTTCTGTCCATTTAAATGTGATGTAATTGTTGAAAATGTTTGTTACTAGTGATGGTGAGTTGTAGTTGATGTAATGTAAAAGTATCAGACAATTTAATGTTGTTGTGAATTTCCCATAAGTAAAATCCATAACTCCATAGGGAAATAGCCATTTCTTGATCTATTTGTCATAGCGTGGCTAACGCAGAAAAACAGGAGTTATTTTCCGATTCTAGCGCTGGTATTTAGAGTTTTCTTGTCTACACTTTTTGCGTGCGTTAGGGAAATCTGTCTGTCTCATGCACGAGCACGTCTTCCCCATAGAAGTCAATGGAGGTTAAAAATGTGTGTGTAAATAAAATCCAAGACTGGTTTTGAGCGTAAAGTGAGTGACGTCATGATCTTGTGTGTAAAAAAAGCTAAATCGTATTTAATTTGTAATCAAATTCTTCTTTGTGTATGTAATGTGGTGTATATTGTTTGTATGCATCGATGAGTGTATGTATGTGATAATATTATTAGTTAGATGAAGCTCTATGAGTGTCTTTTCCCGTCTGTCAATGTAAGTCAATGGCAAAATGGATTTGTGTTGGTTTTTTTTCTAACACCCGAGATCTCACAACTTTGATCCTTTCTATTTCGATGAGAAAATATGAACAATGAAAAATAAATATAGTGTAGTGTTTGTATGAGTGTAAGTGTACTTTGTGTAATATTTGTTTTGTGATTCGTGGATGTTTATTTTGTCGTTAGATGTTAACTCCTGGGTCTGGGTTGTCGGTAAGGATTTCAGCGTTAGGAGATTTTTGAGTGTCGGTAAGGAACTCTAAATATCAGCGGGCGGTAAAAAGCAGCGTTAGAAGCCCTATACGCTGGTTTTGACGGCTAACGCAAAACTCTAAATCTAGGCGTATGTAAATATGGAATAAAATTAAAATCTACAATATAACCATATATATATAAAACAAAGTTAGGCTAATCGGGGTAAATGCATGCAAGAGTCTTCCAATTACAGGCCTTTTCTAAGTTTTCTTTATGGTACCTCCATGCTGCTGTTACTTTTGCATGATTACATACATAGATTATACATGAATAAAAAGTAGACAGTAATATTGTGTTTTTAAAACATAGCAAATTAAGTTTACAAGTACAAAATTCACAGCATAAAAAATAGGACGCTACATAAAAATATTTTCCCTTGGGGGCGGAGCCGGCTGGCGAGACGGATGGCCGCACTTTAATGTGAGCTCCGACCAAAAATTGCCCAAGATAGCTGTTACAGGGACATTCGAGCACAGACCGAAGGCGCAACACACCCAAACCACCTCCGGATCGGATGGGGACCTGAAAAGAGGCGACCAAAACTGCTATAGCTAGATCTTTGATGCCACTAAGGATTGAGGCCTAAATCGCGGCCGCCATCTTTGAAGCCTGAGGGTAAAATGTAACACCGGAACCCTCCGGATTCCTATCCCAATTAGCGCCTTGAAGCAAAGGACCCCGGAGGAGACACTGAAATATAGGTAATGCCTGACTGTAGAATGCGGATCATGTGAGGTGTTATTGATGCGGATCTTTATCATAACCGCCATTTCCACAACGCTAAGATGTGACACGCTGCATGAGAGCATAAATAAATCCATCACCATAGGCATCAAACTGATCGAATATACCCACTATTAATACATATTTGCCAACGCTTAGTCTCATATGAACTGTGACTCGAAAAGCAGCTACTTAATAATAGAGACTGGGATTTGGAAAAGTAAGCACGATACAGACACAGGGAAAGTTTTGTCATCTTCTAATTACTGCAACAACAGATAGTTTTTGCTGCTTGCCTGAATTCACTATAAAGCACATATTAATTGCCTGAGTACTGAAGAGGTGCGTAGTACAGGCCATGCTGACATACTGCCTCATTTAATATAATCACAGCTCACAGCTACTGAGGGAGATTTCTAACATACTCTCCAATCATCATTATAAGAACTGTTCCTCTATCCTGGTCTAATTTTTAGTGGGTAAAAGTGATAACAAACTAAAGGAAAGGAATCTGGCTATAGCACTGCATGAAAATGTCACCAAAAAAGATTGTCAAACCGGGCAGAGATACAAAAAAACCTGCTGCAACAAAACACTCAGTGAGCTCTTTCTTTAGGCCTGCAGAAGCCTCACAGTCTATTCTATCTGAACAAGCCACACCACAGAGACCTGAGATGTCACCCTCAGACAGTGAGGATAGTGATATGGAAGATTCTGTGCAGATATCTAAATCCTTTTTGGCCACTATACCATCTAAACATGATCTGGATAACATAGTTGTCAAGGTTAGAGATTGCATAAAAGAGGAACTAGCCAACCTAAGAAAAGATATGTCAGAAATTGGCAACAGGGTAGAAGCCCTAGAAGAAGATAATGAGTTTATGAGTCACGAAATCTCTAACCTGCAAACTACAGCTAATGTACACGATTCAATGCTTTTACAACTGCAAGATAAACTAGAAGACTTAGAGAATAGAGAGAGACGACAGAATCTTCGTGTGAGAGGGATCCCAGAAACAATCTTGCCCAACACGATCCCTGAATTCCTTAAAGGCCTCTTCTCTTTTCTACTGGGCCCCACTTCTACCACAAACCTATCCATGGATAGAGCTCATAGAGCTCTAAGACCAAAGCCTTCAGACCAAGCACCTCCAAGAGATATTATTCTCAAGCTGACACATTTCCAGGCCAAAGAAGACATCATGAAAGCAGCAAGACGAATTAAAGATATCAATTTCCAAAACTGCCACCTGCAAATATTCACAGATTTGGCCCCTCGTACTCTACAAAGGCGAAAAGAATACCAACATTTAACAGCGCTTCTCAGAGCTAAAGGAATACCATATCGATGGGGCTTTCCATGCTCTATTAACATCTCCCACGGTGGCAATAAGCTGTCATGTAAAACTTTGGACGATATACCAGAATTATGTGCGGCCCTGGGGATAGAACCCCCCCAACCAACAATATCAAAAGAAGATGCAGAATCTGCAGTGGCACCCAAACCAGTGAGACATCCTAAAGCACAATGGCAGCAGCAGAAAAGTAAAAGACCAAAGAACTCCCAAGACCTCACACCTGTGGATAACCCAGGATGACGCTGATAGGAACTGATTGGGTGAGATAAATCTATGTTATCTAAATATTAAATCTTCTGTCTCCTCATTTCACTATGAACATTAGCATACTTCTTATTTGCTGGACTCTCAAGTAAAGAGACTGAACATGTATGCATAAATAATTGATATAGTCCTATATTATTTGTCGATAAATGTTATATTGTCCTTGTAATTGTTTATAAATTTACTATAAGTCATAACTAGGGGCAAACTAATTTCCCCCTGAATTGTGACATGTTATGTCAAACCATTTGTTATTTGTTATTGTTTTTGTTGTTGTTTTTGTTACTGTTTTCATGGTTTAAGTTTGAATCAAAATTGTTCAAATTGATATTTTTGTTTACACGCTATCTACCCATAATCAACAAACTCCAGGTATATGCACTTTCTACACTATTATTGATTGGTTCGCACAGTCTCATGGATAGACCTAGCAGTCAGGCAGGTATTGACCCATTAAACAGATAATGACTGACAAAACAACAATTGTGTGTATGACACAAAATGTAAGAGGGTTCAACACACCTCACAAAAGACGCATAGCATTCACTGACATTAAGCATAGACAAGCAGACATCCTATTTTTGCAGGAGACGCACTACATAGCAGGACAAGAACCAGGTTTTTTTTGCATCCACATACACCAGACACTATCACAGTAGTCACCCATCCAAAAAAATCTCAGGAGTCAGTATCCTACTTCATAACTCATTACAGTTCCATGTCCAACAAACAGATGGGGATAATGAGGGGAGATATCTGGCCCTGGGGGGACTACTTCAAGGGAAACCAATTACTTTGGTCAATATTTATGCCCCCAACACACACCAAGCCCCTTTCTTTCGCAGAATAACTAATAACATTTTAGCCTTTTACAAGGGGTCCCTCATAGTAGGCTGCGACTTAAATACCCCGCTGAATCCAACCATGGATAGTTCTACTGCACAATCACTGGTGTCGAAAAAATCACTTAGGTCCATTAGGGATGACCTGACATTACTAGGAATCCATGATGTCTGGCGAGTTCAACATCCGAATAATACGAAATTTACCTATTACTCAGCACCACAGAACACTCACTCCCATATAGATTACATATTTACAGACCATAACACCATCTCCTCAGTGACCTCATCAGACCTCACACCGACTAGCTGGTCCGACCATTCGGCAGTTTTATGTAAGTTGCACTGGTCCTCACTCCCTTTTAAACCATTTCAATGGCGATTTGATGACACTATACTCAATGAACTACCAATATTACAACAAGTAGAGAAGTCGATAGTGGACTACTTTGAGCACAATAACACCCCAAATATAAACCCATTCTCACTCTGGGAAGCTCATAAGTGTGTCATCAGGGGTGAAATGATAAAAATTAAAGCCCTGCAAAATAAAAGTAATAGATAACAACAAACAGACCTCACTGCTTCTTATCAAAACGCAGAGAACTTATATAAGGACAATCTGCATGATGACTCCCTAAAATCATTACGGGATGAAGCTAAGCTGAAACTTCAAAAATTTCTAGAATTAGCAGCCCAGAAGCAAGCACTAAAATTACAACAGAATTTTTTTCTGGAGGGAAATAGGCCCGGGAAACTCTTAGCAAGAGCACTTAAAACCAAACAATCAGCCCACTATATTCCTATGTTACGAGACCCTTCTGGTGGATTAACGGTAGAGACTAAGAAGATCACAGAAATCTTTAGAGATTACTATACCATGTTATATAACTTGACGCCGCACAGGAATAACAAAACACATTTTAACTATTGTTGCAAGTACTTAGATACTGTTACCCTACCTAAACTAACAGCAGAAGATCTTAGCCCCTTCGACTCAGCAATAACCGCTGAAGAGATTACCAATGCTATAAACTCATTAAAACAAGGGAAAAGCCCTGGACCTGACGGCCTCACTAGCGGTTATTACAAAAAATGTAAGCATCTTTTGATCCCACATTTACTTTTGGTTTTTAATTATATTGATGAATCTCATGGCCTACCCTCCTCTATGCTTGAGGCAGTAGTTACACTTATACCGAAACCAGGTAAAGACCCGACTATTGCATCAAACTACTGCCCAATATCTCTCCTGAATATAGATATTAAGATATATGCTAAAATCCTATCCACCAGAATTAATAAAGTACTCCCTTCATTGATCCATCCAGATCAGGTGGGTTTCGTGCCGCAAAGAGAAGCTAAAGACAACACTGTAAAAGTCTTGCACCTTATGCAATATGCAGCTATACATGACATTCCCTTTATTCTACTTTCGACCGACGCTGAAAAAGCTTTTGACAGACTAGACTGGACCTTTTTAAAAGTTACCCTACAGAAATTTGGTTTCCCAGACAGTTTTATTCAAAAAATTCTAGCCCTTTACACTAACCCCACTGCCAAGATTAAAATTAATGGTACACTTTCCAACTCTTTCCCCATATTAAACGGTACTAGACAAGGGTGCCCTTTGTCACCCTTATTATTCGTTCTCTCAATGGAAATTCTTGCTACTAAATTACGTGACAATCCTGCAATAACTGGACTTACTATAAACTCCACCCATCATAAATTGGCACTTTATGCAGACGACCTACTACTGACACTAACTCATCCAAATATATCCCTACCTGCGGCACGGAGCACACTGGAAGAGTTTGGCCTCCATTCTAATTATTTAGTTAATAAACATAAATCTGAATTGCTCCCCATAAATTTAAATGAGACTGACATTCAAACACTTAGTTCACAGGTACCATACCAAATACAGAGGTCCTCACTGAAGTATTTGGGGGTTCACCTCGCTAGTACTGTACAACAACTATTTGAACTGAATTATGAACTACTCTTAAATACTCTAACTAGAGACACATCTGCGTGGCTAAATAAAAATATATCCTGGTTGGGCAGGATAGGGGTAGCCAAAATGACCATACTCCCCAAGATCCTTTACTTGTTCCAAACGGTCCCCATACCGCTCTCAGATACCTACCTTAATAGACTCCAGTCTGTGATGAATTTGTATATCTGGAAAAAGAAACCTCCCAGAATAGCTAGAACAACTCTTTACCTATCAAAAATATACGGGGGTTTAGGAGTACCAGACGTAGTTAAGTATCGAACAGCAGTCTTCTTAAAGAGACTGATAGACTGGTGTACAACCCCTAACAAATATAACAAGATTTGGTTGCTGTTAGAACACGACTTGACTAGATCCCCCCAACTCGTCGCATACTGTTGGCAACCGAATGAGAACCACACAGCCTTGATAAAAATCTACCCTATAATACGAGAAACTTTTGCCGTCTGGTCTCGGACTATAGCTAGAAACCCACATATCTCAACTATCCCCTCTCCCCTGACGACTGTTTTGTCCAATCCTGACTTCCCAACAAGGATGTTAGCTACGCCTAAATCACAGAACAGCCTAGACAACCTCCTCCCACTGTATACACTATTAGAGGCGAACAAATTGATATCTAAACAACAATTAGTGGACTTGGGAATCACACAATTCACTGAATGGTTTAAATATCTACAACTCAAACATTTCGTGCACACCCATAAACTTAAACAACACACAACAAGAGATCGTACCCCTTTCGAAAAACTTTGCACTCTCAGCTCACCTCCAGCCCACGTTATATCCACCCTATATCAAATCCTACTCACACCCTCTGACCCCAAACAAACCTCTACAATAATATCTTGGCATAAAGAACTTCCATACACACTCTCTGAGGAAGAGTGGCTCGATATCTTTCGACATACCAGTAAATCTGCACATTCAGCCACCCTACTAGAAACTAACTACAAATTCTTGCTTTGGTGGTATCTCACTCCCCAAAGATTAAAATATATATTCCCAGAAGCATCAGATAGATGCTGGAGGAAGTGCTCGGGTGAAGGTACACCTTACCATATCTGGTGGGAATGCCCTAGGATTTTAAAATTTTGGACAGACATCAACCAAGAAATGAGCAGGTTATTAAATCATGAGATTGCTTTAGACCCTTTGATATACTTATTCCATATCCTGCCCAAATTCCAGTTTAAGCAGTACACATCCCTATTTCAGTTAGCCATATGCAGCGCCAAACAAATAATCCCGAGGATGTGGAAATCTGAGTCCACTCCAACTTTATTAATGTGGAAAACACAAATGGAAGCGAATCTATCCCTGGAAAGATTCTTTTATTACAAAACTGGCAGATTGGAGTTCTATGCCGAAATGCTATATTTTTGGGAATCCTATCATTACACAGAGCATAACTAAGTTCCTCATGCTGCGCCCCTTTATATTGACAAATCACAAGGTTGAATATGGAAAGTTCCTCTCCAGCGGGACGAAACACACCATCTAACTCCCCAACACACTACACGCCCTTCTAGTCATATAAGTACTAGCCAGGACTGATAGGCAGCCGAACATGGAAAGTAGATTACACTAGAACCAAACCAACACAGTCCCATTTCCAACTATACATCTCAGACATAACCATCTGACTTCCCAACTTTACCTCAGGATCTGGGATGGCATAGGAGATATATACAAGAAGTTACTATTACAGTATTGATGTATAAGCATAGATCTCACTATGTGTACCTTGATCAGATGAACCCTGCAAACTTACCAAGAAAACTTTTTGTGTAGTTTATTTTGATTATTGGAGTTTAAATATTGTTGAAAATGATATTGAAATATGTGAAATATGTTCTTGGCACACTGAAATCAGGTCTTGCCTATTACAAAAACGCTTCAGGTGAACATACAATTTTTCATGTGGACTTTCAGAACCCGGATCCTGTGTGATTGTTAAAGAACCCACCATGTAATACGATATTGAACCTGCCATGTAATATAATTTGACCACTGGAGTGTAATTATTGTTTGAAATTGTTTTGTTGTAATGAATACTTTGATACAAATAAAAGATTAAACTAAAAATATTTTCCCTTAAAGGGCCTGTGTTTTAATTCCACAAACCCCACAAAGTCCAAATTAAACATTTAGGAAGCTACAAATTTGAGTTTAATTATAGTCTCAATGGCCATTTACTGACAATAACAAAAGTGGAGTGGGTGTTATTATTTCAGATAAGCTGATGTTTGTTAACCACAGCAGGTAAGGCTGTAGAATGATTGGTTGTATAAGAAGTGGTATTAACAGCAGAAATATAGATCACAAGTCAACCTTCTCTTTAACTTGATAACCCCTTATCAACACTCAGGAGGATATTTATCAAGCTGCATTCGCCGGCACCAATACGCTCGCCTAACATTGCGGCTGCGGGCCTGAATATGATCTCCATATTTATAAAAAAAAAGCCGGCAAAAATATGCGCACCATGTACGGGGCGATGAGCATCGGACTGTTGTTAACTTGCAGTCATCGATCTCACGTCTATTCGGCTTTTTACCAACTTTATTTATACCCTGTCACTAAACGCTGCCACTATACTAAAATGTTTAACCCATATCCCGCCGCTCCCCAACCCCGCCGCAACCTATATCAAGATATTAACCCCTATCCTGCCGCTCTCGGACGACGCCGGAACCTAAAAAAAGTATTAACCCCTAAACCACCAGCCCCCCCACATTGCCATAAACTAAATTAAGCTATTAACCCCTAAACCTAACAACCCGCTAACTTTAAATTAAAATTACAACATCCCTATCTTCAAATAAATTTAAACTTACCTGTAGAATTAAAATAAAATATTTTTAAACTATTAATTAACCTACCCTAAGTATTATACTACAATTAATTAATTCAAACTAGCAATTAAATAAACTAAATTGCATATTAAAAAACCTAAACTATTGAACCTTATTACAAATTACGGAATTACGAAAAAAAAATAAACACTAAGTTACAAAAAATAAACACTAAATTACGAAGAAATATTTTTTTTTTTTATCAAAAATAAAAAAGAATTACACATAATCTAATAGCCCTATCGAAATGAAAAGGCACACCCAAAATAAAAAAATAAAAAAACCTAGCCTACAATAAACTAAATAAAATAACCTAAGCTCCCCATTGCCCTGAAAAGGGCATTTGTATGGGCATTTAGCTCTTTTACTGCCAAGACCCTAATCTAAAAAAAAAATGGCTAATACCCTTCACTGTTAAATCTCTTCTTGGCTAAAACTCTACTACACCCTTTACCCTCTGTGCACTTTGGAGAAATGATGGAGCATAGAGTAATTGTTTTATTAATGTCTACTCTATTGAGCCCACAGTATTTCTCTCTTGCTACTTTAAGCTCTCTACATTGTATTGCATCGTGGAGAGGCTGGCTGATCTTGTTTGCTGAAAGTGATAAAGTGAAGACTGGAGTGCGTCAATGCAATTGTGTGCTGGTTGTTAAATAAAACTTAACGACTACATTTTGTTCCTTTAACTTTGAGCAACTGATTTTGTTAAATATTTGGATGCATAGATAATGTTTCTAATTAAAAAGAATAATAGTTTAATTGTCTGGACTTTGTAAAGATCCTTTGGGGACTATTTATCAAGCCATCAACTTACTTGCATTCGACGGCACCAATACGCTTGCCTAACTTCGCTGCCGTGGACCTGAATATGTTCTCCAAAGTTACCTAAAAAGCTGTCTGTGTACGGGGCGATGAGCAGCGGACTGTTGTTAACTAACAGTCATCGATCTTGCTGCTCTTCAGCTTTTTCACAGCTTTATTGGTATACTGTCACCAAACACCCACACTATACTACACTGTTTTACCCCTATCCCGCTGCTCACGGCCCCCGCCACAACTAAATAAAGTTATTAACCCCTAAACTGCCACTCCTGGAGCCCACCGCCACTCAAATAAACATATTAACCCCTATCCTGCCACTCCCGGAGCCCACCGCCACTCTAATAAACATATTAACCCCTATCCTGCCGCTCCTGGAGCCCACCGTCACCTACATTATGTTATTAACCCCTAATCTGCCATCCCCAACATCGCTGCCACTATATTAAATGTATTAACCCCTAAACCTAAGTCTAACCCTAAAACCCCTAACTTAAATATAATTAAAATAAATCTAAATAAAACCTACTATTAATAACTAAATAATTCCTATTAAAAACTAAATACTTACCTATAAAATAAACCCTAAGCTAGCTACAATATAACTAATAGTTACATTGTAGCTATCTTAGGTTTTATTTTTATTTTACAGGCAAGTTTGTATTTATTTTAACTAGGTACAATAGTTACTAAATAGTTATTAACTATTTAATAACTACCTAGCTAAAATAAATACAAATGTACCTGTAAAATAAAACCTAACCTACGTTACAAAAACACCTAACACTACACTACAATGAAATAAATTCCCTACATTAAATACAATTAAATAAATTAAATACAATTACCTAAATTAAATTAATAAAATTACAAAAAAAACCCACTAAATTACACAAAATAAAAAACAAATTACAGATATTTAAACTAACTAATCCGACACGGAGCATCCTCTTCCTTCCAACGACTACCGACGAATGAAGCTTACTTTAAGTGAAGTCATCCAAGATGGCGTCCCTTAGATTCCGATTGGCTGATATAGTTCTATCAGCCAATCGGAATTAAGGTTGAAAAAATCCTATTGGCTGTTGCAATCAGCCAATAGGATTGAGCTTTCATCCTATTGGCTGTTGCAATCAGCCAATAGGATTGAGCTCGCATTCAACCTTAATTCTGATTGGCTGATAGAATTCTATCAGCCAATCGGAATCTAAGGGACACCATCTTGGATGACATCATTTAAAGGAACCTTCATTTGTCGGTAGTCGTCGGAAGGAAGAGGATGCTCTGCGTTGAATGTCTTGAAGATGGAGCTGCTCCGCGTCGGATGGATGAAGATAGAAGATGCCGTCTGGATGAAGACATTGGCCGCTTCGTTGAGGACTTCTCCTGGCTTCTTGGAGGACGAATGCCGGATCTTCAAAACTGTAAGTAAATCTTCTGGGTTTAGTGTTAGGATTTTTTTAAGGGTTTATTGGGTGGGTTTTAGTTTTAGATTAGGACTTGGGCTGCAATAGAACTAAATGCCCTTTTAAGGGCAATGCCCATCCAAATGCCATTTTCAGGGCACTGAGGAGCTTAGGGGGTCGATCCGATAAAAATCGTCGCCCGCAAAAGCTGGCGACGCCAATATTTGCGCGGGTTTGGTATCCTATATACGGCGTAACCTAGAAGTTACACGCGTATATTTCTGCCGTCGCCCGTAGTTTTTTGGGCCATAGGCATGTATACCAAACCCGCGCAGTTTGGTATCCAATATACAGCGTAAGGACTTACGTGGCGAAAATGGAGAAATCTTACTCCATTTTAACCTCGCCACAAAAAGCAGCCGTAAGAAGCCTTACGCTGACTATTGGAGCCCCGTAACTCCCTAAACTAGCTGCTAAATAAACCTAACACCTAACGCATGCGCAATGTCTATCTAGCTGTCAACCGCGATCTGCTAAATAAAACCTAACACCTAACGCATGCGCAATGTCTATCTTGCTGTCAACCGCGATCTGCTAAATAAAACCTAACACCTAACGCATGCGCAATGTCTATCTAGCTGTCAACCGCGATCTGCTAAATAAAACCTAACACCTAACGCATGCGCAATGTCTATCTAGCTGTCAACCGCGATCTGCTAAATAAAACCTAACACCTAACGCATGCGCAATGTCTATCTACCTGTCAACCACGATCCCCCGCCGCAATCCCTAATAAAGTATTTAACCCCTAAACCGCCGCCATCTACATAAACTAACCCCCTACTGTGAGCCCCTAAAACCGCCACCATCTATCTGATCTATCCCCTAATGTGAACCCCTAAAACCGCCGCCATCTACCTGATCTATCCCCTAATCTGACCCCTTACACCGCTGCCAGCTATATTAATATTATTAACCCCTAATCTAATATCCATAAAGTAATAAGCTCTATTACCAGCCCTTAAAAGGGCCTTTTGCGGGGCTTTGCCCCAAAGTTAACAGCTCTTTTGCCCTATAACCTGCCCTCCCTACACTGCCGCCACCAATATTAATGGTATTAACCCCTAATGTAAGCCCCTTACACCGCCGCCATCTATATTAAAATTATTAACCCCTAATTTAATCTACCTACCCCGCCGCCAGCTATATTATCTATATTAACCCTAAGTATATTATAGTTAATATAGTTATTACATTATATATATTAACTATATTAACCCTAATTATATTAGTTTTAATATAGTCACTATAGTATTTATATTAACTATATTAACTCCATCTAACCCTAACACCCATAACTAAATTCTTATTAAATAAATATAATTCATATTATAAACTAAAATATTCCTACTTAAATCTAAATACTTACCTATAAAATAAACCCTAAGATAGCTACAATATAATTAATAATTACACTGTAGCTATGTTAGGGTTTATATTTATTTTACAGGTAAATTGTTAATTATTTTAACTAGGTATAATAGCTATTAAATAGTTATGAACTATTTAATAGCTACCTAGTTAAAATAATTACCCAATTATCTGTAAAATAAATCCTAACCTAAGTTACAAATACACCTACACTATCAATAAATTAAATAAACTACAAATATCTATCTAAAAATACAATTAAATAAACTAAACTAAATTACAAAAAGTAAAAAAAAAGATTACAAGATTTTTAAGCTAATTACACCTATTCTAAGCCCCCTAATAAAATAATAAACCCCCAAAATAAAAAAAAAATCCCTACCCTATTCTAAATTAAAAATAGTTCAAAGCTCTTTTACCTTACCAGCCCTTAAAAGAGCCTTTTGTGGGGGCATGCCCCAAAGAAAACTGCTCTTTTGCCTGAAAAAAAAACACAATACCACCCCCCAACATTACAACCCACCACCCACATACCCCTAATCTAACCCAAACCCCCCTTAAATAAACCTAACACTACCCCCCTGAAGATCTCCCTACCTTGTATTCACCCCGCAGGGCAGAACTCTTCATCCGATCCGGGCGATGTCCAATCAAGCGGCAAAGAAGAATTCTTCATCCCGGCGATGTTTTCTCCAAGCGGCAGCAAAGTCTTCTTCCATCGGGCAGCATCTTCAATCTTCATTCTTCGCTCCTCCAACGCGGAGCCAATCGGCCAATCGGATTGAACTTGAATCTGATTGGCTGATTCAATCAGCCAATCAGATTTTTCTACCTTAATTCCGATTGGCTGATAGAATCCTATCAGCCAATCGGAATTCGACGGATGCCATCTTGGATGACGTCATTTAAAGGTACCTCATTCGTCGTTCAGTCGTCGGCCGGGATGGATGCTCCGCGTTGGAGGAGCGAAGAATGAAGATTGAAGATGCTGCCCGATGGAAGATGCTGCCCGATGGAAGAAGACTTTGCTGCCGCTTGGAGAAAAACATCGCCGGGATGAAGAATTCTTCTTTGCCGCTTGATTGGACATCGCCCGGATCGGATGAAGAGTTCTGCCCGGCGCAGTGAATACAAGGTAGGGAGATCTTCAGGGGGGTAGTGTTAGGTTTATTTAAGGGGGGTTTGGGTTAGATTAGGGGTATGTGGGTGGTGGGTTGTAATGTTGGGGGGTGGTATTGTGTTTTTTTTTTCAGGCAAAAGAGCAGTTTTCTTTGGGGCATGCCCCCACAAAAGGCCCTTTTAAGGGCTGGTAAGGTAAAAGAGCTTTGAACTATTTTTAATTTAGAATAGGGTAGGGAATTTTTTTTATTTTGGGGGTTTATTATTTTATTAGGGGGCTTAGAATAGGTGTAATTAGCTTAAAAATCTTGTAATCTTTTTTTTATTTTTTGTAATTTAGTGTTTGTTTTTTTTTGTAATTTAGTTTAGTTTATTTAATTGTATTTTTAGATAGATATTTGTAGTTTATTTAATTTATTGATAGTGTAGGTGTATTTGTAACTTAGGTTAGGATTTATTTTACAGGTAATTGGGTAATTATTTTAACTAGGTAGCTATTAAATAGTTCATAACTATTTAATAGCTATTATACCTAGTTAAAATAATTAACAATTTACCTGTAAAATAAATATAAACCCTAACATAGCTACAGTGTAATTATTAATTATATTGTAGCTATCTTAGGGTTTATTTTATAGGTAAGTATTTAGATTTAAATAGGAATATTTTAATTAATAATATTAATATTAGATTTATTTTAATAAGAGTGTAGTTAGGATGTTAGAGTTAGATAGGGTTATTATACTTAATATATATATAATATAATAACGATATTAACTATATTAACCCTAATATAATTAGGGATAATATAGTTAATATATATAATATAATAACTATATTAACTATATTAACCCTAATATAATTAGGGTTAATATAGTTAATATAGCTGGCGGCGGTGTAGGGGGATTAGATTAGGGGTTAATACATTTATTATAGGTGGCCGCGGTGTAGGGGGATGTAGATTGTAGGCAAAAGAGCAGTTTACTTTGTGACAAAGCCCCGCCAAAAGCCCTTTTAAGGGCTGGCAAAATAGCTGAATTCTCTGGGGCATGCCCCGCAAAAAGCCCTTTTAAGGGCTGGCAAAAGAGCTGTTACTTTGGGGCAATGCCACGCAAAAAGCCCTTTTCAGGGCTTTTTGTAGGGTTAGACTTAGGTTTAGTGGTAGGGATAGTTTCGTATTTTAGGGGATAAATAATTTAATATAGATGGCGGCGGGGTAGGGGGATTAGATTAGGGGTTAATAATTTTAAAATAGATAGCGGCGGGGTAGGGGCTCACTTTAGGGGGTAGGTAATGTAGATGGCGGCGGTGTTAGGGGCTCACTTTAGGGGGTTATAGATTTAATATAGCTGGCGGCGGTTTAGGGGTTAATAACTTTATTAGGTAGCGGCGGGCTCCGGGAGCGGCGGTTTAGGGGTTAATACATATTTTATTGTTAGGATAGTGAGGGGGGATAGCGGAGAGAGGGTTAGACGTGTCGGGCTATGTTTAGGAGGCGTGTTAGACAGTGCAGGTGATTTAGACTTTAGTCAGTTTTTGTAGGCGCCGGCAGTTTCTAACGTGGCGCAAGTCACTGGCGACGCCAAAAATTTGTACTTGCGCAGATTTCTGGACATCGCTGGTTTATCCGACTTACGGCACGTTAGCATCTGACGGCGCCGTATATGGGATAGCTCGAGTTGCGAGCTGAAACTGCGGGCAACGCGGGTTCCCTCGCTTGCGCCGCAAACTACGATCTATATCGGATCGCGCCCTAGGTTTTTTAGGCTTTTATTTGGGGGGTTGATTGTGTGGGTGGTGGGTTTTACTGTTGGGGGGTTGAGTGTATTTTTTTTTACAGGTAAAAGAGCTGATTACTTTGGGGCAATGCCCCGCAAAAGGCCCTTTTAAGGGCTATTTGTAGTTTATTGTAGGCTAGGTTTTTTTTTATTTTGTGGCTGGCTTTTTTTTTTTTTTTTTCATAGGGCAATTAGATTAAAGCTTTGATAATTTATTTTTTATTTTTTGTAACTTAGTGTTTATATTTTTGTGTAACTTAGTTAGTTTTTTGTAACTTTGTAATTTTTAAGTGTAGAATTAAATAATTTGAGTAGGGTTAGGTGTTTAAATATATAATATAGTTAATTTAATTTGTAGTTTAATGTAATTTTAGTATAAAAGTTAGGTTAGATTAATTATTAGTTTAATATAGTTTAATGTAATTTTAGTATAATAGTTAGAATAGGTTAATTAATAGTTTAATATAGTTTAATGTAATTGTAGTATAATAGGGTAGGTAATTAGTAGTTTAATATAGTTTAATTTAAATCTAAAGGTAAGTTTAAATTTATTATAAGATAGGGATGAGTTAATATTTCATATAAAGTTAGCGGGTTGTTAGGTTTAGGGGTTAATAGTTTAATTTAGTTTATGGCGATGTGGGGGGCTGGGGTTTAGGGGTTATTAGGTTTAGTAAGTGGTAGTGATGAGGGAGGCCAGGAGTTTAGGGGTTAATACATTTATTTAGTTGCGGTGGGCTCTGGGAGCGGTGTGATAGGGGTTAATACTTTTATGTAGGTGGCGGCAGTGTCGGGGCAGCAGATTAGGTGTTAATAAGTATAATGTAGATGGTGGCGATGTAGGGGCGGCAGATTAGGGGTTAATAAGTATAATGTAGGTGTCGTCTGTGTCGGGGCGGGAGATTAGGGGTGTTTAGACTCTACAGCATAACATTTTAATTATAGCAAGATTCATAGGAAAAAATATGAAGGTAAAATCAAAATAAATCACAAGTCATCCTCTTTTTGCTTTTGATTTCTGTCTTTCTCTTTAATCGGATTTACCATTATTTGTTTTCCTCGCATTCTAGAAATAATTTATGGGAGTATAGCTATTTCATTTTTTATATGACTTGTCACCAGTTTAGATTGATCAGACTACTATCTCTGCCTCCTATCTCAGAAATATCTATACTTTGTTAGCACAGACACACTTAAAGAGAAATTAATACCATGCATTTATTTCAAACCCGGCAGATATATTTTCTCTCTGACTGTCAATTGTAGACAAACATGAAATGTAATTCTGTTATAGCTCAGTACATATTGGGCTAGATTATGAGTGGAGTGCTAAGTGGAGAGGGCAAACAATAAGGGTTATTTTGTCAGAAATAGTGCACGTATTACGAATCAAAAGTAAATGCATTTCCTTGAGTGCAATTGAATTTAGGATTGTGTTGGGTTAGTGTGACTTCAGAGCTCTTGCTAACTGTTAAATGAGACAAAAAAGTCGTACAAAACACACCAAAAATAAATTTAAAAGTGCAGTTTCACTCATGTCTAGTAAAAATAATTTAAAAAAAATATTGCATTGACAAATTACAAGGGTTTAAAAATTTGAGGCTTCAGGTGTTAGGAAAAAAAAGGCATGCAAGGGGATATATACAAATGTTTAAATATATATGTGTGTACATATGTATTTATACATATATATCTGTATATACCTATGTATATACTCCTATAGATTTATAGGTATAGATATGCATTTTACATGAACAGTATCGGATATATATAGAAATATATATTTAATAATAAAAAGTACATTTCTTTCATGTAATTGGCAAGAGTCCATGAGCTAGTGACGTATGGGATATACAATCCTACCAGGAGGGGCAAAGTTTCCCAAACCTCAAAATGCCTATATATACACTTCTCACCACACCCACAATTCGGTTTTACAAACTTTGCCTCCTATGGAGGTGGTGAAGTAAGTTTGTGCTTGATTTTCTTCTGTGATATGCGCTTCTCAACATTTTGAAGCCCGATTCCTCTCAGAGTACAGTGAATGTCAGAGGGATGTGAAGGGAGTATCACCTATTCAATTCTATGGTTTTCCTCACAGGAAATCTTTTTATAGGTTCTCTGTTATCGCGTAGAGATTCATCTCCTACCTCCCTTTTCAGATTGACGATATACTCTCCTATTCCATTACCTCTACTGATAACTGTTTCAGTACTGGTTTGGCTATCTGCTATATGTGGATGGGTGTCTATTGGTAAGTATGTTTTTATTTCTTAAAGACACTCTCAGCTATGGTTTGGCACTTTATGTATTAATGTAAAGTTCTAAATATATGCATTGTACTTATATTTGCCATGAGTCAGGTTTATGTATATTTCCTTTTGCAGACTATCAGTTTCAAAATTGGAAAAAACATATTTAGTAAGTTTTTTCTTTTCTTCAAAATTGACTGTTTTCTTTAATTTTGGTGGGCAAAATTAAGCTTGCGAGGCCACAAAATGCTATTGTTTATTGCATCATTTTTGGCGCAAGAATATTTTTGGTGCGAAGGTACGTTCGTTGTCGCAAGTTCGCCATTTCTGGTGTCTTAGTTGATGCCAGGTTCCTTGCACAAGGTTACGCATGCCATGACGCAAGTTGCATTATTTCCGGATGTTGTTAGTGCCAAAAAAATTCATTTGGCATTGCACATCATACTTGGGGCCAAATAATTTAATTATTTAAACCCCAATTCCTATATGCCTCTTGCCTTTCTCTATGCTCAGAGGGCTATGCTGTTTGCATTTTTTCCCATTCCTGAAACTGCAATATAAGGAAATTGATAATTTTGCTTTATATGTTGTTTTTTCTCTTACATTTGCAAGATGTCTCAATCTGATCCTGTCTCAGAAACCACTGTTAAATTCCTGCTACCTGATAACAGTTCTACCAAAGATAAGTGTATCTGTTGTAAATTAGTAGAGATTATGAGGCCTATTTATCAAAGGTCTTGCGGACCTGATCCGACAGTGCAGATCAGGTCCGCAAGACCTTGCTGAATGCGGAGAGCAATACGCTCTCCGTATTCAGCATTGCACCAGCAGCTCACAAGAGCTGCTGGTGCAACGCCGCCCCCTGCAGTCTCACGGCCAATGGGCCACCAGCAGGGGGGTGTCAATCAACCCGATTGTGCTCGATCGGGTTGATTTCCGGCGATTCCTGTCCGCCTCATCAGAACAGGTGGACAGGGTTATGGAGCAGCGGTCTTTGTGTTTCTGAAGACTCTAGCGAGTCTTCAGAAACACAGGCCCACAAGCTCCGTTCGGAGCTTGATAAATGGGCCCCTATATCTCCAGCTGTAGTATTTGACAGTTGTCATGATAAACTTTTACATGCAGATAATGTATACATCAGTGCTAGTACAATGCCTGTTGTTCCTTCAACATCTAATGTACATGATATCCCTGTGAATATAAAAGATTTTATTGCTGATGCGATTCAGAAGGCTTTGTCTGCTATTCCTCCTTCTAATAAACATAAAAGGTCTTTTAAAACTTCTCATAAAGTTGATGAATTTTAAATGACCGAAAACATACTGATTTATCCTCCTCTGATGAGGATCTATCTGATTCAGAAGATCCTACCTCAGAGATTGACACTGACAAATCTACTTATCTCTTTAAGATGGAGTATATTTGTTTGTTGTTACAAGAGGTATTGATTACATGCTTGGATATTGAGGAAACTAGTCCTCTTGATACTAAAACTAGTAAACATTTAAATTCTGTTTATAAACTTCCTGTGGTTACTCCAGAGGTTTTTCCAGTTCCTGATGCTATTTCTGATATGATTACAAAGGAATGGAATAGGTCTGGTACTTCTTTTATTCCTTCTGCTAGGTTTAAAACATTGTATCCCTTGCCAGCAATTAGATTGGAGTTTTGGGAAAAAATCCCCAAAGTTGATGGGGCTATCTCTACTCTTGCCAAACGTACTACTATCCCTATGGAAGATAGTACTTCCTTTAAGGACCCTTTAGATAGGAAACTTGAATCTTATCTGAGGAAAGATTATTTTTATTCTGGCTATCTTCTCAGGCCTGCCATTTATATGGCTGATGTTGCAGCTGCATCAACTTTTTGGTTGGAAAGTTTAAAGCAACAGGAAACAGATCCTGATTTGTCTAGCATTTTTCGCTTGATTCAACATGCTAATCATTTTATCTGTGATGCTATTTTTGATATCATCAAAATTGATGTTAAATCTTTGTCTTTAGCTATCTTAGCTAGAAGACATGTGTGGCTTAAATATTGGAATGCTCACATGGTATCTAAGTCTAGATTACTATCTCTCTTTCCATGTAACAATTTATTTGGTTCTCAGTTGGATTCAATTATTTCAACTGTTACTGGGGGGAAGGGAGTTTTTTTATCTCAGGATAAAAGATCTAAGGCTTCTAATGGTTTTCGTTCTTTTCGACAGAATAAGGAACAGAAAGCCAATCCTTCCCCCAAAGAATCTGGTTCCAATTGGAAACCCTCTTCACGTTGGAATAAATCCAAGCCTTTTAAGAAAGCCAGCCCCCAAGTCTGCATGAAGGTGCAGCCCTCGTTCCAGCTCAGCTGGTGGGGGGCAGATTAAAAATTTTCCAAAACATTTGGGCAGATTCTGTCCAAAATCAATGTCTCTCAAGGGTAACAAATAGGATTCAGAGTAAGACCTCCTGTGAAGATTTTTTTTTTCTCACACATTCCAGCAAACCCAGTGAAGGCTCAGGCCTTTCTGAAGTGTGTTTAAGATCTAGAGATTTCAGGGGTAATTATACCAGTTCCATTTCAGGAACAGGGTCTGGGGTTTTATTCAAATCTATTCATTGTCTCAAAGAAAGAAAATTAATTTAGGCCAGTTCTGTATCTGAAAATTTTGAACCGTTTTGTGAGAGTGCCAACTTTCAAAATGGTGACTATAAGGACTATTCTGCCTTTTGTTCAGCAAGGTTATTATATTTCCACAATAGACTTACAGGATGCATATCTTCATATTCCGATTCATCCAGACCAGTATCGTTTCTGAGATTCTCTTTTCTAGACAAGCATTACCAATTTGCCGCTCTTCCATTTGGCCTAGCGACAGCTCCAAAAAATTTTTTAAGAAGTTCTCGGTGCCCTACTCTCTGTAATTAGAGAACAGGGTATTGCGGTGTTTCCTTATTTGGACGATATCTTGGTACTAGCTCAGTCATACATTTTGCTGAAACTCACACATATCAACTAGTGTTGTTTCTTCAAAGACATGGTTGGAGGATCAATTTACCAAAAAGTTCCTTCATTCTTCAGACAAGGGTCACCTTTTTAGGTTTCCAGATAGATTCAGTGTCCATGACTCTGTCTCTAACAGACAAGAGATTAATAAAATTGGTTTCAACTTGTCGGAACCTTCAGTTTCAATCGTTCCCTTCAATGGCTATGTGCATGGAAGTTTTAGGTATCATGACTGCAGCATTGGATGCGATCCCCTTTGCTCATTTTCATATGAGACCTCTCCAGCTTTGTATGCTGAAGCAATGGTGCGGGGATTATACAAAGATATCACAATTAATATCCTTAAATCCCAATGTTCAACTTTCTCTGTCTTGGTGGTTAGACCACCACCGTATAATTTAAGGGGCCTCTTTTGTTCGTCCAACCTGGACTGTAATCACAACAAATGCAAGTCTTTCGGGTTGGGGAGCTGTCTGGGGAACTCTGACAGCACAAGTGGTTTGGAAATCTCAAAAGGCGAGGTTACCAATCAATATTTTGGAAATCTGTGCTATTTTCAGGGCTCTTAAGGTTTGGCCTCTGTTGAAGAGAGAACCATTCATTTGTTTTCAGACAGACAATGTCATAACTGTGGCATATTTCAATCATCAGGGCAAGACTCGCAGTCCCCTAGCTATAAAAATAAGTATCTTGGATACTTGCTTGGGCGTAATCCAGCTCTTGTCTAATTTCTGCGGTACATATCCCAGGTATAGACAATTGGGAAGCGGATTATCTGAGCTGTCAGACTTTGCATCCGGTGGAGTGGTCTCTCCATCCAGATGTGTTTTTTCAGATGTGGGGTCTTCCTTAAATAGATCTGATGGCTTCACATCTTAACAAGAAACTTCCCAGGTACCTGTCAAGTCCATGGATCCTCAGGCGGAGTCAGTGGATGCATTAGCAGTTCCTTGGTTTTACCAACCTGCTTGTATCTTTCCGCCTCTAGTTCTTCTACCAAGAGTGATTTCCAAAATCATCATGGAAAATTAGTTTGTGTTTCTGTTAGCTCCAACATCGCCTCACAGGTTCTGGTATGCGGACCTTGTCGGGATGTCCAGTTGTCAATCTTGGCCACTTCCTTTAAGACCAGACCTTCTGTTTCAAGGACCGTTTTTCCATCAGGATCTCAAATTGCTAAATTTGAAGGTATGGAAATTGAACGCTTAGTGCTTAGTCATAGAGGTTTCTCTGACTCAGTGATTGATACTATGTTACAGGCTTGTAAATCTGTTTCTAGGAAGATTTATTATCAAGTTTGGAAGACTTACTGTATATTTCATGGTGTTCTTCTCATAAATTTGTCTGGCATTCTTAGAATTCCTAGTTTCTTCAGGCTGGTTTGGATAAAGGTTTATCTGCAAGTTCCTTGAAGGGACAACTCTCTGCTCTTTCTGTTTTATTTCACAGATAGATTGTTAAGCTTCCTGATATTCACTGTTTTGTTCAGGCTTTGGTCCGTATCAAGCCTGTCATTAAATCAATCTCTCTTCCTTGGAATCTTAATTTAGTTTTGAAAGCTTTACAGACTCTTCCTTTTGAGCCTATGCATTCTTTGGATATTAAACTACTTTTTTGGAAAGTGTTGTTCCTTTTGGCTATCTCTTCTGCTAGAAGAGTTTCTGAATTATCTGCTCTTTCTTGTGAGTCACCTTTTCTGATTTTTTATCAAGATAAGGCAGTTTTGCGGACTTCATTTAAATTTTTACCTAAAGTGAATTCTAACAACATTAATAGGGAAATTTTTGTCCCCTCTTTGTGTCCTAATCCTAAGAATTCTTTGGGAAGATCCTTACATTCTCTGGATGTTGTAAGAGCTTTGAAATATTACGTTGAATCTACTAAAGATTTCAGGAAGACTTCTAGTCTATTTGTTGTCTTTTCTGGTTCTAGGAAAGGTCAGAAAGCTTCTGCCATTTCCTTGGCATCTTGATTAAAGCTTTTGATTCATAAGTCGTATTTGGAGTCAGGTCAGGCCCCACCTCAGAGAATCACAGCTCATTCTACTAGATCAGTCTCCACTTCATGGGCTTTTAAGAATGAAGCTTCAGTTGATCAGATTTGCAAAGCAGCAACTTGGTCTTCTTTGCATACATTTACTAATTTCTACCGTTTTGATGTATTTTCTTCTTCTGAAGCAGTTTTTGGTAGAAAAGTTCTTCAGGCAGCTGTTTGTTTGATTCCTCTGCTAATGTTTTAAGTTTTTTTCTTTCATTTATGAGAAAAACTTATTTTTTTGGTTGTGGATTTAATTTTTTCATCGGAAAATGGCTGTTTTTATTTTATCCCTCCCTCTCTAGTGACTCTTGTGTGGAGTTCTACATCTTGGGAATTTCTATCCAATAAGTCACTAGCTCATGGACTGTTGCCAATTACATGAAAGAAAACATAAGAACTTACCTAATAGATGAATTTCTTTCATATTGGCAAGAGTCCATGAGACCCACCCTTTTTATGGTGGTTATGTTTTTTTGTATAAAACACAATTATATTTCCAGTTCCTTTTTTGATGCTTTTTACTCCTTTTTTCTATCACCCCACTACTTGTCTATTTGTTAAACTGAATTGTGGGTGTGGTGAGGGGTGTATTTATAGGCATTTTGAGGTTTGGGAAACTTTGCCCCTCCTGGTAGGATTGTATATCCCATACGTCACTAGCTCATGGGGCCTATTTAACAAGGTCTGGCGGACCTGATCCGACAGTGCGGATCAGGTCCGACAGACCTCGCTGAATGCAGAGAGCAATACGCTCTCTGTATTCAGCATTGCACCAGAAGCTCACAAGAGCTGCTGGTGCAACACCGCCCCCTGCAGATTCGCGGCCAATCGGCTGCCAGCAGGGGAGTGTCAATCTGCACGATCGTACTCAATCGGGTTGATTTGTGGCAATGTCTGTCCGCCTGCTCAGAGCAGGCGGACAGGGTTATGGAGCAGTGGTCTTTAGACCGCTGCTTCATAACTGCTGTTTCTGGTGAGCCTGCAGGCTCGCCAGAAACACGGGCCCTCAAGCTCCATCCAGAGCTTGATAAATGGGCCCCATGGACTCTTGTCAATATGAAAGAAATTAATTTATCAGGTAAGTTCTTACATAAATTATGTTTTTCCATTTGAAGAACATTGGAAAGTAAAATTATGTTTTTCGCATCGTGTTTCGTGATTTAGGTTTTACCGTGGTAAGGTTAGCTCACATGAAAACTTAGTAATCTTAAAGCATGTTATTAAAATATAAAATATTCAAAAAGCTTATAAAATTTATTAAACATACTGAAAAATATATCAATATAATATTTAACATTATGTTTACTAATTTTTACAAATATTTTATATGTAATTTTTCAATAATGCGCCTTAAGATTACTAAATTTTCATGTGTGCTAACCCGACAGCTGTAAAATCTAAATTGATAAAACAGGATGTGAAAAACGCATATTAAATATTTTGTTGTACGTCAGGTTTACGCTTGCTTGCAAACTTTTTGATTTAAACTTATAATATGAGTGCAACTTGCCGTGCGCAAAAATCCTCCATCTAGCAAAGATACCACGTGAGCAGGAGCGCTAAAAAGCGTTCCACTTGTAATCTAGCCTATTATTGTCTCTTTACATTGGTCAAATTTGTTGGGTTAGTTCATCTGTTCCTTTGATTAGTTTCCATGCGTGTTTTAAATTTTTAAAATGAGAGAGACAATGGTGTTTCTAGTATGATATGGAAAGTGATATGCACCTTATAAAAAAAGGGGATTTGTTTTTCATCCATTCTGACAAGTTTGTTTAAAGGACCAGTAAACACAGTAGATTTGCATAATCAACAAATGCAAGATAACAAGACAATGCAATAGCACTTAGTCTGAACTTGAAATAAGTAGTAGATTTTTTTTCTGACAATTTTAAAAGTTATGTCTACTTCCACTACCTCTGTACCATGTGACAGCCATCAGCCAATCACAAATGCATACACATACCATGTGACAGCCATCAGCCAATCACAAATGCATATACGCTTATTTTGTGAATTCTTGCACATGCTCAGTAGTAGCTGGTGACTCAAAAAGTTTAACTATAAAAAGACAGTGAATATTCTTTTAATGGAAGTAAATTGGAAAGTTGTTTAAAATAGCATGTTTAATTTTGACTTGAGTGTCCCTTTAAATTTGTCTCTGATAAAATTACATTTTCAGTATGAGATGGAAAGTGATATGCACCCTGTAGCAAACAACTTTGCATTCTACCATTTTAGGGGATCTGTGTATCGCCCATTCTGACAATTGTTGTTTAACTTTGTCACTGTTTTCAATTCAGGTAAATGTCTTTCAATAAAAAACAATCTAAAAAAACAAAAAAACCTGGAAAAATATTTGTCATGAAAACAAACTTGTTTTGTGGAACACACGGTCATGAATGCTCAATCCAGTTTAGTTCAGTTTGTAGTTGCAGGCATTTTAAAAGGCACTCTTGTGACTGTGTTTGGACTGTGTGGAGACGTATCCCCCATAAAAACCAGTTCACGAAGGTGCAAATTAAATATAAAAACACACCATGTATAGATGTTAAGATCCTGATTGACTTTTCATACATATTCCTTTAGCTGTTCAGGATATCACATAGTCAACACATATCAGCTATTTGTTTCCGAAAAGGCTTTTTGCTTTCTGACCAAATTGGTAGCCGAATATCACAATGCTATATTGTTTTGTTTGCAGCTGTAGACTTTTAGCAAACAAAACAATATAGCATTGTGATATTCGGCTACCAATTTGGTCAGAAAGCAAAAAGCCTTTTCGGAAACATAGCTGATATATTGTGATCAAAGGCAAAATGCCTGCAATCTCTAAACTTTTCCCATAGTCACCCCTCTGCCACTCTCTGCACCCTACCCCCATCACTGAGAGTGAAGTGAGTTCTTTATTGTCTTCCTCACACCTCACTACCTGCCCACTTGACCCTATTCCTTCACATCAAATTCCATTTCTATCTTCCACCATCCCTCCAGCTCTTACTCACATAGTCAAACTATCCCTTTGTATCGGTTCGTTCCCATATTCCTTCAAACATGCAAAGGTCACCCCCATCCTCAAAAAACCCTCCCTCAACCCTAACTCTGCAAACTACTGCCCCATATCACTGCTTCTGCTAGCTTCAAAAGTCCTTGAAAAAGTTTTCGATCGACTAATCCACTTCCTGTCCTCCAACCCATTGCTTGACCCCCTGCAATCTGGCTTCCATCCCCAACGACTACCCTCAGCAAGGTTACTTGCTAAAAACAATGGCTACTACTGTATACTCATCTTACTTGATCTCTCTGCTGCCTTTGACACTGTTGACCATCCCCTCCACCTACAGACTCTCAGCTCTCTTGGGCTCTGTGACACTGCCCTCTCCTGGGTTCACTCGTATCTCTCTAACAGATCCTTCTCTGTCTCTCTTTTGCTGGTGACTACTCCTCTCCATTGCCTCTGTCTGTTGGAGTACCTCAAGGCTCTGTTCTGAGTCCTCTACTTTTCTCTATTTACATTTCTTCACTGGGTAAACTTGTAAACAGCTATGCTTCAACTATCACCTCTATGCTGATGATACCCAGATCTTCCTATACACCCCTGCACTCTCTCCTTCTGTCAATTCTCACATTAGCGACTGCTTATCTGACATTTCCTCCTGGATGGCCTCTCACTACCTAAAAATAAACATGTCCAAGACCAAACTACTTCTAATCCCCTCCCTCTAATTCTACTACAGTTTCTAATTTTTCTATCACTGTTGGTGGCATCACTATCTCCCCATCACCCCAAGTCAGCTGCCATTGAGTCACACTTGACTCAAATCTGTCCTTCATTCCCCACATCCAATTGCTCTCTACATCCTGCCGCAACCACCTTTGCAATATCTTTAAATTTTGTCAATTTCTGAGTGCTGAAACTACTAAACAGCTAATCCACTCCCTGGTAATATCCCGGCTTGACTACTGTAATAACCTACTAACTGGCCTCCCTCTTTCCCACCTCTCCCCCCTTAAATCCATCCTAAATGCTTCTACCAGGCTAATCCACCTGTCCCAATGCTCTGTATCTACTGCACCTCTCTGTGAGTCCCTTCACTGGTTCCCATTTCACAGCAGAATTAAATTCAAAACTCTTACCCTGACTTACAAAGCCTTCACCAATGCTGCACCACCCTACCTGTCCTCCCTCATCAACAATAAAGTCCAGCCCATCCCCTAAGAGCCAAAAATGACCTGCTCCTTGCCTTCTCTACACCTGTTAAATTGCTTGATAACACAAATTGCTAATCAGCCAATCACATGACAGCAGCTTAATGCATTTAGACATCTAGACGTGGTGAAGACGAATTGCTAACGTTTAAACTGAGCATCACAATGGGGAAGAAAGGGGATATAAGTGACTTTGAATGTGGCATAGTTGTTGGTGCGTGACGGGCTGGTCTGAGTATTTAAAAAACTGCTGATCTACTGGGATTTTCATGCACATCTCTAGGGTTTATAGAGAATGGTCCGAAAAAGATAAAATATCCAGTGAGCGGCAGTTGTGTGGACGACAATGCCTTGTTGATGTCAGAGGTCAGAGGTGAAGGGCAGACTGGTTCAGAATGATAGAAAGGCAACAGTAACTCAAATAACCACTTGTTACAACCAAGAATACCATCTCTGAACACACAACACATTGAACCTTGAAGCAGATGGGCTACAGCAGCAGAAGACCATACCGGGTGCCACTCCTGTCAGCTAAGAACAAGAAACTGAGTCTACAATTCACACAGTCTCACCAAAATTGGACAATAGAAGACTGGAGAAACGTTGCCTGGTCTGATGAGTCTCAATTTCAACTGCAACATTCACATGGTATGATCAGAATTTGGCGTAAACAACATGAAAACATGGATCCATCCTGCCTTGTATCAACGGTTCAGGCTGGTGGTGGTGTAATGGTGTGGGGGATATTTTCTCTGCACACTTTTGGCCCCTTAGTACCATGTGAGCATTTTTTAAATGCCACAGCCTACCTCAGTATTGTTGCTGACCATATACATTACTTTATAACTACAGTGTACCCATTTTCTGATGGCTACTTCCAGTAGGATAATACAACATGTCAAAAAGCTCAAATCACCTCAAACTGGTTTCTTGAACATGACAATGAGTTCACTGTACTCTAATGGCCTCCACATTCACCAGATCACAATCCAATAGAGCACCTTTTGGGATGTGGTGGAACGGGAGATTCACATCATGCATGTGCAGCCGACAAATCTACAGCAACTGCGTGATGCTATCCTATCAATAAGGACCAAAATCTCTGAGAAATGTTTCCAAAAACTTGTTGAATCTATGCCACGAAGAATTAAGGCAGTTCTGAAGGCAAAAGGGGGTCCAACCTGATACTAGCAAGGTGTACCTAATAAAGTGGCCAGTTAGTGTGTATATATATGTGTGTGTGTATATATATGTGTGTATATATATATATATATATATATATACAGATGTGCAACTTTTTTGTCTCACGTAACAGTTAACCAGAGCTCTGAAGTCGCACTAACCGTACGTTCTTTAAATTTTATTGCGCTCAAATGAACTTGTTTACTTTTAACTCATATTACCAGCACTATTTCCATATCGCACAAAGAGCATCAAAATATTGCATATCGCTCGCAGGCTACAGTGAGTGCCCCACTCGTAATTTAGCCCTATATCATTAAAAATGACTGACAAAAGGAAGTAATAGTAATTACTTCTATTATGTGTCCCCATGAGCCTTATTTACATATGATACATGGTCTTTTCTGTTTAAAACACCATAGTTCTAATTTTAAGGATCAAAATGACCTTTTTTAATGGAATTAATTCAGGGCATCGTATATTTTATTTAATTCCATGTCCCTCTCGCAAGATTAATTATCCCACTTGTTTTCCCTTAATATACTTTCCTCCAAATTTCTCCCCAAAGTTTTGGTTTTGCTTCATCATCCTAACAGTCTATAAATTAGAGATCAGTTTAATAGTGGAATTAAATACTTTACTATCTTTCTACTTTCTTTCTCTCATGTAAGTATCCTGCCATAGTAATGGAATTCATATTCCTTTGACAGACATTTATTTGATGCGAAAGCAGATGTTTTAGTATCTGAAGCCAATTGCATATTGTTTAACACACCTTCAGATTTAAAACAAAAAACATGCAAAAATACTTTTATTACTTTAGGAATTAATAATTAATTGCATTGCTTAACTAGTATTAAAGATTTTTTAATTTTTTTTCTCCCTAATATTGTTATTAACCTCATATAAATTAACATTTTAACTTTGTTTTCAAGCAAAGGTAGTTTTAGCTAACAAAACATGGTTTGCCTTTTAATTTATACAACCTCTCAGTTTGCTAGCTGCTAGTATAAAATGTCAAACAAACAAAAAAAAGTCAGAGCATTTTTCAAAGTTTCAACCTTTTACTATTTTAAAAATAAATATATATATATATATATATATATATATATATATACACAGTGGGACCTCGGTTTACAAATTTAATGCGTTCTCTGGGACGTTTCGTATTGCGAAAAATTCATAAACCGAAACACGGTTTCCCATAGGAATGCATTGAAAACCAATTAATGCATTCCGGAGGTGAGAAAAAAGGCTCCAAAACCTGCTGCAAAAGGCTCCAAAAGGCTCCAAATGGCTCCAAAAGGCTCCAAAAGGCTCCACAACTTGCTGCAAATGGCTCCAAAAGGCTCAGCAACTTGCTGCAAATGGCTCCAAAACCGGGACACTTGTTTCGTATTGCGAAAAAAATTCGTAAACTGAAACACGGTTTCCCATAGGAATGCATTGAAAACCAATTAATTTGTTCGTATTGCGAAAACAATTCATAAACCGAGGCATTTTTTTCCCAGAATTTTCATTCGTAAACCGAAATTTCGTTTACCGAGTCGTTCGTTAACCGAGGTCCCACTGTATACTGTGTGTATGTATGTATATATATATATATATATATTTATTATTGATTGCAATTAAATATAATTTTAACATTGCTGTAAGCACGGTAGGCAATTCCACAGGGACTGATATATAACTCTGATATTCAGTTCCTTTATCACTTGTACTTCCAAGTGAACTAAAAGTGTATATTAAACCAAACTTACTTAAAGGGACAGTATACTCCATATTTTTTTTTGGTTATAAATATAGATACTCCCTTTATTACCCATTCCCCAGTTTTGCATTAACAACATGGTTATATTAATATACATTTTACCTCTGAGATTACCTAGTATTTAAGCCTCTGCAGACTGCCCCCTTATTTCACTTCTTTTGACAGACTTGCATTTTAGCCAGTCAGTGTCGTCATAAGTAACTCCACGGGCACGAGCACAATGTTATCTATATGGCACACGTGAACTAATGCCCTCTAGCGTTGAAAAAACTGTCAAATGCATTCAGATAAGAGGCGACCTTCAAGGGCTTAGAAATTAGTATATGAGCCTACCTAGGTTTAGTTTTCATCTAAAAATACCTAAAGCAAATTTGATTATAATAATAAATTGAAAAGTTGTTTAAAATTACATTCTCTATCTGAATCATGAAAGTTTAATTTTGACTAGACTGTCTCTTTAAGTTTATAAAGTTACCTCTGTATATTCATATGTCATAGTGACAAACAATAGATCCCTGGTAAGGGTATATAAATGAGATTCAAAATACCTAATCTTTTGTTTCAAATATTTGAACATGAATTATGTAATGCTAGTGTTTTAACAAATGGTTACCATGTATTATGCATTTATGTTTCCTCAATTAAATTGACCAAGTATTTTATAATATTATCTTCTCAAATTGTAAAAAGACAGTCTCTGAAGAAGAAATATTGGTGTCCTAAGAAACGTGTCATACTGGGTTAAAGGGACATGGTACTGTAATTTTCCTCTCCTTTAATGTGTACTCAGTTATCTATTTTATTTGCTAGATTGTATTAAATAGTTTACAAACTACTTTTTTAAAAAGCATATACAGCAGCACTGAGGCAAAGGAGTAGCAGGGCAATCCAATAGTTAAAAAATATAACTTTTATTTAAACATGTGTTAAAAGAATACACAGCTGCAAACTCCCTGACTAGTTTCGTGCCCTATAGGCACTTAATCATAGGGTAAGTTTGTCAGGTGATAGTACCTCTATTTAAAGGGACCAATACACCTGTATACAATTAAATGAAACAACACATACATAAAATACAAATATATGCATATCTCATAAAAAAACAACAAATAATTCCATTTGCATGCACCAATTCTAAGTAAGAAAAAGCAGCTCACACAAGCTAGTTTGAATATGTTTACATTGTTCATCATATGTTATATATGTTATTTATGTTACTATATGTCTGATACTGCAAAAAATACACATAAAAAAGACACCAATACTACATGGTCTAAAAGACACATTCCAAATGGTGCTTAACTATTCTATGCATAAATCCAGAATTGCTATAAAACTGGATCATTAATTATGCAGTTTGATGGATCATCAAAAAAAGACCAAAAAAGAACAAAAAATAAATTTATTTATAATGATTTGCAAAAAGAGTTTCTTTTCAACAATTTGAAATTGCAAACCATGATTGGTATTTATGAAAGCCCATCAAAGAACACATATAGAAAAAAACAATTATGGAAAAGTTTTATATAAAGTTAAGGGATAAAAATTCACTTGAAAAAACAAACAAACAAATCCCCAGAGGACCAATTTGTAAAAAATACACATGATTTCATAATTAACATGTAATCGGATTCACCAATTATTGTTAACTTCTATTCAAAAATAATTTTTTCAAAAACAACACACATACTGTGTATTTTATGTTGAATATGAAATTATTGTTATATGAAAATGCCTCAGTGCTGCTGTATATGCTTTTTTGAATCTATATTTTCGGCTACACCGGCCGTTTTTACACAGCTTAGCACCCCTGTTAACTGTTAGCTTCCTGGATCCGCCTCTGCATATGGATTGTGCTGGAACTCCCTGCCTGTAGCAGCCTGGTATTGTTTGTCTGAATCACACAGGCCTAGATTTGGAGTTTGGCGGTAGCCGTGAAAACCAGCGTTAGAGGCTCCTAACGCTGGTTTTAGGCTACCTCCGGTATTTGGAGTCACACAAAAAAGGGATTTTTCTAACTCCGGTATTTAGAGTCGTGGCTGAAGTAAGCGTTAGAAATCTAACGACAAAACTCCAGCCGCAGAAAAAAGTCAGTAGTTAAGAGCTTTCTGGGCTAACGCCGGTTCATAAAGCTCTTAACTACTGTACTCTAAAGTACACTAACACCCATAAACTACCTATGTACCCCTAAACCGAGGCCCCCCCACATCGCCGCCACTCGATTTAATTTTTTTAACCCCTAATCTGCCGACCGCCACCTACGTTATCCTTATGTACCCCTAATCTGCTGCCCCTAACACCGCCGACCCCTATATTATATTTATTAACCCCTAACCTGCCCCCCACAACGTCGCCTCCACCTGCCTACACTTATTAACCCCTAATCTGCCGAGCGGACCGCACCGCTATCATAATAAAGTTATTAACCCCTAATCCGCCTCACTAACCCTATAATAAATAGTATTAACCCCTAATCTGCCCTCCCTAACATCGCCGACACCTAACTTCAAACATTAACCCCTAATCTGCCGACTGGAGCTCACCGCTATTCTAATAAATGTATTAGCCCCTAAAGCTAAGTCTAACCCTAACACTAACACCCCCCTAACTTAAATATAATTTAAATCTAATGAAATAAATTAACTCTTATTAAATAAATTATTCCTATTTAAAGCTAAATACTTACCTGTAAAATAAATCCTAATATAGCTCTACAATATAAATTATAATTATATTATAGCTATTTTAGGATTAATATTTATTTTACAGGTAACTTTGTATTTATTTTAACCAGTTACAATAGCTATTAAATAGTTAAGAACTATTTAATAGCTAAAATAGTTAAAATAATAACAAAATTACCTGTAAAATAAATCCTAACCTAAGTTACAATTAAACCTAACACTACACTATCATTAAATTAATTAAATAAAATATCTACAATTACCTACAATTAAACCTAACACTACACTATCAATACATTAATTAAATACAATATCTACAAATAACTACAATGAAATAAACTAACTAAAGTACAAAAAAATAAAAAAGAACTAAGTTACAAAAAATAAAAAAATATTTACAAACATAAGGAAAATCTTACAACAATTTTAAACTAATTACACCTACTCTAAGCCCCCTAATAAAATAACAAAGCCCCCCAAAATAAAAAATGCCCTACCCTATTCTAAATGACTAAAATTCAAAGCTCTTTTACCTTACCAGCCCTGAATAGGGCCCTTTGCGGGGCATGCCCCAAAGAATTCAGCTCTTTTGCCTGTAAAAAAAAAACATACAATACCCCCCCCCAACATTACAACCCACCACCCACATACCCCTAATCTAACCCAAACCCCCCTTAAATAAACCTAACACTAAGCCCCTGAAGATCATCCTACCTTGTCTTCACCATACCAGGTTCACCGATCCGTCCTGGCTCCAAAATCTTCATCCAACCCAAGCGGGGGCTGGCGATCCATCATCCGGCGGCTGAAGAGGTCCAGAAGAGGCTCCAAAGTCTTCATCCTATCCGGGAAGAAGAGTAGATCTGGACCGGCAACCATCATCTTCCAAGCGGCATCTTCTATCTTCATCCGATGAGGACCGGCTCCATCCTGAAGACCTCCACCGCGGACCCATCTTCATCTGGCGACGTCCAACTGAAGAATGACGGTTCCTTTAAGGGACGTCATCCAAGATGGCATCCCTCGAATTCCGATTGGCTGATAGGATTCTATCAGCCAATCGGAAATTAAGGTAGGAATATTCTGATTGGCTGATGGAATCAGCCAATCAGAATCAAGATCAATCCGATTGGCTGATCCAATCAGCTAATCAGATTGAGCTCGCATTCTATTGGCTGATCGGAACAGCCAATAGAATGCAAGCTCAATCTGATTGGCTGATTGGTTCAGCCAATCGGATTGAACTTGATTCTGATTGGCTGATTCCATTATATTGTATGTTTTTTTTTACAGGCAAAAGAGCTGAATTCTTTGGGGCATGCCCCGCAAAGGGCCCTGTTCAGGGCTGGTAAGGTAAAAGAGCTTTGAACTTTAGTAATTTATAATAGGGTAGGGCATTTTTTATTTTGGGGGTCTTTGTTATTTTATTAGGGGGCTTAGAGTAGGTGTAATTAGTTTAAAATTGTTGTAAGATTTTCCTTATGTTTGTAAATATTTTTGTATGTTTTGTAACTTAGTTCTTTTTTATTTTTTGTACTTTAGTTAGTTTATTTCATTGTAGTTATTTGTAGATATTGTATTTAATTAATGTATTGATAGTGTAGTGTTAGGTTTAATTGTAGGTAATTGTAGATATTTTATTTAATTAATTTAATGATAGTGTAGTGTTAGGTTTAATTGTAACTTAGGTTAGGATTTATTTTACAGGTAATTTTGTTATTATTTTAACTAGGTAACTATTAAATAGTTATTAACTATTTAATAGCTATTGTACCTGGTTAAAATAATTACAAAGTTACCTGTAAAATAACTATTAATCCTAAAATAGCTATAATATAATTATAATTTATAGTGTAGCTATATTAGGATTTATTTTACAGGTAAGTATTTAGCTTTAAATAGGAATAATTTATTTAAGAGATAATTAATTTCGTTAGATGTAAATTATATTTAACTTAGGAGGGTGTTAGTGTTAGGGTTAGACTTAGCTTTAGGGGTTAATACATTTATTAGAATAGCGTTGAGCTCCAGTCAGCAGATTAGGGGTTAATAATTGAAGTTAGGTGTCGGCGATGTTAGGGAGGGCAGATTAGGGGTTAATACTATTTATTATAGGGTTAGTGAGGCGGATTAGGGGTTAATAACTTTATTATAGTAGCGCTCAGGTCCGGTCGGCAGATTAGGGATTAATAAGTGTAGGCAGGTGGAGGCGACGTTGTGGGGGGCAGATTAGGGGTTAATAAATATAATATAGGTGTCGGCGGTGTTAGGGGCAGCAGATTAGGGGTACATAGGGATAATGTTAGTAGCAGCGGTTTACGGAGCGGCAGATTAGGGGTTAATAATAATATGCAGGGGTCAGCGATAGCGGGGGCGGCAGATTAGGGGTGTAAGGTTAGGGGTGTTTAGACTCGGGGTACATGTTAGAGTGTTAGGTGCAGACGTAGGAAGTGTTTCCCCATAGCAAACAATGGGGCTGCGTTAGGAGCTGAACGCTGCTTTTTTGCAGGTGTTAGGTTTTTTTTCAGCTCAAACAGCCCCATTGTTTCCTATGGGGGAATCGTGCACGACAACGTTTTTGAGGCTGGCCGCGTCCGTAAGCAACTCTGGTATTGAGAGTTGCAGTGGCGCTAAATATGCTCTACGCTCCTTTTTTGGAGCCTAACGCAGCCATTCTGTGGACTCTCAATACCAGAGTTATTTTTATGGTGCGGCCAGAAAAAAGCCAGCGTTAGCTACGCGGGTCCTTACCGACAAAACTCTAAATCTAGCCGACAGTGTTTCCTGCTTGCTCGACTGGAGTCCGGACCTCTGAAAGCTATAAACCAACTATAATCACAAAGCAATCAGGTATGATTATTCATTGCTACTTATTTGCATGCAGACTGTGGGTTATATGAACCGAAGTGCCTTCTTACATTGGAGGAGCGGCTCGCTTGTTCCACGGCATCATACTGACTTGGATATCAATAAGTTTTGTGAATTCGCAGTTTGGGCATTTGTGTTCTACTAATTTAACAAACAGAGGCACAGCTTGTATTTCACAGGTATTTTCAGGGAGCAAGGAGTATTATTTTGAGTATAAGTTGATGCATGTTGTTTTTGCACATACTTAAAGGGCCATACACACACAAGTTATTTTGTGTTAAGCAATACACATTTTGCTTTTATTTGCATGCACTATGGAGGAGGAAAATGTAAGTTTCAACAAGTCCATTTTTAATGTGGAACGTAGAAAAAGTTTTTTTGAAAAAATATTTTTGAGAAATGAGTCTTCAGGAGGGACTTCTAATACTCTCAAAAATTCCTTTTTTCGTTTGGAAAAATTATTATTGAATGACTTGAGATTGATGTGGGATGTGGTGTCATTCGATCACTACATTGATGCCAAGAAAATCCCTCGTGGATTACGTATTAAAAAGTATCCTTCTTTTGATTTGGAAATCCCTGAGTTAATGGATGAATGGAATGAAGCTCTCACGATATGCTCATTAACATTGATGAACATTGTCAACAGAAGTAAAAATTTCAAAAGGGGCAAATTAAAGGAGGAAATAATATCTGTCAAATGTGATCTTAAGGCTTCAAAATCTGATGAAAAATACAGAGAATTTAAAACAGCCTTAAAAAAGAAAATTAAGAAGTCTGATGAAGAATTGGCTAAAAGAAAGGGCACGAAATTCAGTCGTGATTTGGAGGATTACGCTAATAACAAAGTATACAATTGGTCATCATTTCAGCGTAAACCCAGAGGAAAGAATTTTAAAAAGGGCTCTGGTAAAAACAAGAAAAACATCTCTCCAATTCAAGTAAAGGCCAAAGATGACAAAGATGGAGCCTCAAATTTGGTCCCCAAGTCCATTTTGAAGAAAAAGGGAGAGAGAAGAGTGGTGTTTTCTTCCACAAACAACTCAGAGCATGATTCCAACATGTCTGATGACAGTGGGGCGTCTGCTCCTATAGCTGTTTCTTCCTCTTCTTCATCTTCTTCTTCTCTCCTCTCTTCCTCTTCTTTTTCTTCCTGTTCTTCTATTCCTTCACAGGTTTCAGAGGGTGCGGAGCAGGATAACGCCGGGGAAGAAGAAAGACCTGTTGGTCCTAAAGTTCAAGAGAACTCTGACATCCCTTTAGGAAAAAGACCAGGAGAGCCGGGAGAAGAACAAAGAAAATCAGGAAGGAGGGCCAAATCCAACAAGAAGGACTAACTGTTCTAAATCTATCTGACATTGATCTTAGTCCTGAGCAAATTGCTGTATTATCAAGGGGACTGGGCTTTGCACCGACAAATACATTTTCGGCATTCAAGACATTATTGGATGTTAATAAATTTGTCAGGAAGCTGACCTTAAAGAGGTATTATGTGAAATCATAGAATTCTTGCTTAAACATAATTTTTTTATGTTTGACAAAGAATTCCACATACAGATTTGCGGGACAGCCATGGGGGCAAAATTTGCTCCCTCGTTCGCAAATCTGTATGTGGGATGTTGGGAGGATAAGTACCTTTATTCAAGCAGTAACCCATTTAAATATTGTGTCGTCTTTTATATGCGTTTCATTGACGACTTGATCTTTGTCGTCAAAGAGCCTTTTGATTACAAGGGTTTCCGTGCATATCTAAGCGACAATGAATTTAATCTTGGTTTTGTGGGAGACACTTTTGGAATCCCAAGAGGACAGTTCCTGCGATTACGCAGGAACACCAATTCTGATGTCTTATTTGATGAACAAGCTAATGCTTTGATTGAGCGACTCAAGTGGAGAGGTTGTGACGAATCACTGTTGAATCAAAGTTACAATGAGGTGAGATCAAAATCGCAACATGAGTTAGTACAGGGATCTACCAGACCAAGTCTTGTGACACAAGAAACTGTCGTCTTTTCGACCGAATACTCGAGCCAATTTAATCAGGTCTGTTCAATTTTGAAGAGAAATCTTCGCCTACTTGAGGAGGATGAGACCTTAAGGTCACAGATTGGCAAATACAAATTTGTGTCGAAAAGACCTCCAACTTTGTCTTCCAAGTTATCCCCTAGTTTGGTTTGTTCTGATAAAACTGACAAAAGTGATTGAATTAAAAAGAAAGGCACCTATAGGTGTGGACATGGCCCCTGTGTCACTTGTAGTCACATTAGCATAGGTAATGGCTTTAAGAGCACGCAAACTGGAGAAGAAATTTCATATAAATTCTATGCCAACTGCAGAACTACTTTTGCCGTTTACCTTCTGGAATGCAAATACTGTCACCTACAATATACAGGTCAAACGACTAGGGAGCTGAGGTCCAGAATTAGGGAGCACATAAGGGATACAAGGGAATATGTAAAAGAGTCTGCGGTAGCCAGGCACTTTAATCTTATACATATGACCAACATATTCAGTAGGAAAGTTCAAGTCATTGATCGTATCATGTTCCCACCCATAGGGGGTGATAGGTGTAAATTGTTGCAAAACAAGAATTATATTGGATTTACAAATTGAGAACCATCACCCCCCTGGGTTTGAATCGTGAATGGGACATGAGCTATTTTGTGGAGTAGTCACTTTAAGATCCATACATTTCTGTGAATGAGTGTATATCTGTACATATTTCTATATAATAAATTTAATGGTTCAGGGATATTTTCATATAACAATAATTTCATATTCAACATAAAATACACAGTATGTGTGTTGTTTTTGAAAAAAATATTTTTGAATAGAAGTTAACAATAATTGGTGAATCCGATTACATGTTAATTATGAAATCATGTGTATTTTTTACAAATTGGTCCTCTGGGGATTTGTTTGTTTGTTTTTTCAAGTGAATTTTTATCCCTTAACTTTATATAAAAATTTTCCATAATTGGTTTTTTCTATATGTGTTCTTTGATGGGCTTTCATAAATACCAATCATGGTTTGCAATTTCAAATTGTTGAAAAGAAACTCTTTTTGCAAATCATTATAAATAAATTTATTTTTTGTTCTTTTTTGGTCTTTTTTTGATGATCCATCAAACTGCATAATTAATGATCCAGTTTTATAGCAATTCTGGATTTATGCATAGAATAGTTAAGCACAATTTGGAATGTGTCTTTTAGACCATGTAGTATTGGTGTCTTTTTTATGTGTATTTTTTGCAGTATCAGACATATAGTAACATAAATAACATATATAACATATGATGAACAATGTAAACATATTCAAACTAGCTTGTGTGAGCTGCTTTTTCTTACTTAGAATTGGTGCATGCAAATGGAATTATTTGTTGTTTTTTTATGAGATATGCATATATTTGTATTTTATGTATGTGTTGTTTCATTTAATTGTATACAGGTGTATTGGTCCCTTTAAATAGAGGTACTATCACCTGACAAACTTACCCTATGATTAAGTGCCTATAGGGCACGAAACTAGTCAGGGAGTTTGGAGCTGTGTATTCTTTTAACACATGTTTAAATAAAAGTTATATTTTTTAACTATTGGATTGCCCTGCTACTCCTTTGCCTCAGTGCTGCCGTATATGCTTTTTGAATCTATATTTTCGGCTACACCGGCCGTTTTTACACAGCTTAGCACCCCTGTTACCTGTTAGCTGCCTGAATCCGCCTCTGCATATGGATTGTGCTGGAACTCCGTGCCTGTAGCAGCCTGGTATTGTTTGTCTAAACTACTTTTTTACCTATATTTTGTCTTTTGAAATACCAAATTAAACCAAATTATCAAAAATTAAATAAAATTAAACCTAATCTAATACCCCTATGAAAATAAAAGCCCCCTAAAATAAAACACCCCCTTATCTAAACTAAACTACCAATAGCCCTTAAAAGGGCCTTTTGTAGGGCATTGCCCTAAGTTAAACAGCTTGTTTACATAAAAGTCCCCCCTAACAGTAAACCCCCCTCACCCACCAAACCCCCAAAATAAAAAAAACTAACACTAAAAAAACATAAACCACCCATTGCCCCTAAAGGGGCATTTGTATGGGCATTGCCCTTAAAATGGCAATCAGCTCTTTTGCAGCCCAAAAAATCCCTAATCTAAAAAAAGCCACCCCAAAAAATAAAAAAAAGCCTAAATCTAACCCCAAAATAGGTACTCACCGGTCTGAAGTCCGGCGGAGAAGGTCTTCTTCCAGGCAGTGATGATATTCCAGCACAGGGACCTCTTCTATCTTTATCCAGGAGCAAGGCGACGCGGAGCAGAGGTGACCGTGGAACAGGACCAGCGACCGTGGAGCCATCCAGCGTGGAGGATCCTCTTCATACAATCGTCCCGCACACTGAAGATTGAATGCAAGGTACCCGTTTTATATTTGGGGTACCTTGCATTTCCTTTTGGCTGACATTTTGAAATCAGCCAATATAATGAGAGCTACTGAAATCCTATTGGCTGTTCAAATCAGTTGACGGTTTAAGAGATAATAGGTTAATTAGGTTTAATGCGATGTGGGGGGTTGGCGGTTTAGGTGTTAATAGCTTAATTAGGTTGAATGCGTTGTGGGGGTTTGGTGGGTTTAGGGGTTAATACTTTTATTATTAGTTGTGATGTGGGGAGATGGCGGATATAGGGCTTTTGATGTGTCAGGTTTATTTTTGGGCGGGTTAGACTATTACAGTATAACGAATGAAGGTTCCTTTAAATGACGTCATCCAAGATGGCGTCTCTCGAATTCCAATTGGCTGATAGGATTCTATCAGCCAATCAGAATTAAGGTAGGAAAAATCTGATTGGTTGATTTAATCAGCTAATCGGATTGAAGTTCAATCCGATTGGCTGATTGGATCAGCCAATAGAATGCGAGGTCAATTCTATTGGTTGATTTATTAGGGGTCTTAGATTAGGTGTAATTAGATTAAAATTCTTGTAATATTTTTTTATTTTTTGTAATTTAGTGGGGGTTTTTTGTACTATAGTTTAGTTTATTTAATTGTATTTTAGTTTAGATAATTGTAGTTAATTTATTTAATTAATTTATTGATAGTGTAGTGTTAGGTGTATTTGTAACTTAGGTTAGGATTTATTTTACAGGTAATTTTGTAATTATTTTAACTAGTAAACAACTGTGACCTTAGTCACTAGAGGGCGCTGAAACTATTAGTAAATATGAAGGGAATAGACAACCTCCCAATGAGGGAGACAAGCTGCACCTCTTAATACCAAAAATTGGAATAAGAACTAAAATATAAGTATGATAAACACACAAGAGGGCGCTATAACAACTGAGTGGTACAAAAGATTATCAGTGATAAAAACAATAACAAACAATGTATATGAGAAACTGTGAATAGATCATGGACTCTCACCATAAAGACGATATAACTATTGATATTCAGTCCCAAACATGTGTATAATGTTCATATGTCCAATGTCCCAATGATGTGAGCAGAACCAGTTGCTGCCGATAATCCTGCACTCTCCTCCTGTAAATGCCCTCTTCTCTCCTAAATGACCGGAGGCAGATCTATAGGGGTGGCGGGGAAACAAAGGCGACAAATGTGTGTATCCAGTGTGATAATGGACCCCCCTGCACAAGTATGCTATACCCAGGGTACTCACACTTTGACTTAGCACACCAATGTGCTGGTAGGCGCAGACTGGCTATCAGAGCAAGCCAGCTAGCTCTCTCCGGTGCACTCTCTCGCTGTGATAATCGTCAAAGTCTGATCCGCTGTGTCTCCTTAGTGCTGGTCTCCAACGCCAACAGGAACTGGTAACGGACTAACTCCCAAGGATTGGTAATGAGGATATACTTGTCATAGAATCACATGCGATGGTATAAAATAGACTTTAATCAATATTAAAAACAACCATACAGATTCCACAAGTGAATATCAGGTATGTATTCTTTGCTACGCGTTTCTCGGCTACTTATGGGCCGTTTCTTCAGGCATATTTGTATAAACATTTGAATCGGCTATATATTGCCGCTCATTACCAAATCCTCCCTCCCCCCATCAGACCCAATAGGCGTGTAGCTTTCAGCCATTGGCTCTAGACAAACATCCAGCTGATACTTAGTAACGTGATTTGAATGGATACATATACAATCCAAATTTCAAACAATGGTATGTTCATACAAAGTTACAAATATAGTTATCTACTTAGTATTACAAACATCATTATTTTCCCTCTTAAGAATGACTTTCAATAGATAAAACTTTGTGAGATCTCTCAATCTCACTTCCAATGTGCAACGCAGCTAAAAACTAAATTATATATATATGTATATAAATAAAACACCTCATGTGAGATTTGGTTTCCGCTGCCAAAAACTGACAACTTGGATAGGATGCAGTAAATATCAATCTAGATGAAGTATATATTCAAGGTTTAATTGTATATAATTTTCTCATATGATTTATTAAAGGGACCTCCTGTCGTAAGGTAACTATTAATAATGAATTTCTTTACGCTAATTCTTTACTCTAAATGGAACTCTTTACTTTTTAGGCTGGACAACCATATATGTCTGATAATTAAAATAGCAGTATATGAATATGTAGATTAAATAAATATGAAATAAATATAATATTAAATAAATGAAAGATCATAAGTGATAGACAAGAAATGGCCAAAAATCCCGCAACATCTATTGCACTTTCTGAATCGATTTTAACTGAGTATTTTGCTCCTATTTTGTATACCTATTGTAAGGTGTAACCCCCTCCTAAATTCCAAAGGTATAGGTGATGGGCATAGTACTATGAATAGTGTTGCTTCCCATGCGTGTAGAAGAATAGTGAGTTATATGTAGAATTATAAAACAACGTGAAAGACCATTAATGGTCAAGGTGCTACGACTATTTATTATTATATCAGGAATCACCAATAGTTCCTGATTAGGTGCATATGATTGTTATAATAGTTACAGTGATGTATGTGATGTATCAACATGATACTGCTACAAGTACTAAAAGTAAATGGTGAACCTTATATGTGTCGAAGTGAGAAGAATAGATAAAATTGAAAGTCATAACATGTTACTATGTGCAATATACAATGGATTATGTCCAATGTAAACTAGTATGTGCTTATATGTGTGTGACTAATATAGAACTAATCCCTGATCTAGGTTTATAATGCGTGTGTGATATATATAAAAAATTACCAACATAAATAAAATGAGGTGAGATGTACACCAAAAATTATAAAAAGATTCAAGTTAAAAAGCAGCAGAGTCTATAACTTCGTTGAGACCGTCTGGAAAAAGTGATCCAAATTTGTGGATCCAAAAAGTCTCTCTTTGGCGAAGTTTGATGAATCTATTGTACTTGTTAGAGGGTAAAATGCTTTCAATGGGGGTGATTTTGAAACTACATGGTTCCCCCTTGTGTTCTTGTATATGGTGTCTTGAGACACTATGTTTATCAGATTCATATCGGATGTTTCTGAAGTGTTCACTCCATCTGGTGCGAATGTTGCGTATTGTGCGCCCTAGGTACTGTATCCCACATTTACAGGATAATACATAGATAACGAAAGATGAGCTGCATGTGAGATGTCCAGCCTAAAAAGTAAAGAGTTCCATTTAGAGTAAAGAATTAGCGTAAAGAAATTCATTATTAATAGTTACCTTACGACAGGAGGTCCCTTTAATAAATCATATGAGAAAATTATATACAATTAAACCTTGAATATATACTTCATCTAGATTGATATTTACTGCATCCTATCCAAGTTGTCAGTTTTTGGCAGCGGAAACCAAATCTCACATGAGGTGTTTTATTTATATACATATATATATAATTTAGTTTTTAGCTGCGTTGCACATTGGAAGTGAGATTGAGAGATCTCACAAAGTTTTATCTATTGAAAGTCATTCTTAAGAGGGAAAATAATGATGTTTGTAATACTAAGTAGATAACTATATTTGTAACTTTGTATGAACATACCATTGTTTGAAATTTGGATTGTATATGTATCCATTCAAATCACGTTACTAAGTATCAGCTGGATGTTTGTCTAGAGCCAATGGCTGAAAGCTACACGCCTATTGGGTCTGATGGGGGGAGGGAGGATTTGGTAATGAGCGGCAATATATAGCCGATTCAAATGTTTATACAAATATGCCTGAAGAAACGGCCCATAAGTAGCCGAGAAACGCGTAGCAAAGAATACATACCTGATATTCACTTGTGGAATCTGTATGGTTGTTTTTAATATTGATTAAAGTCTATTTTATACCATCGCATGTGATTCTATGACAAGTATATCCTCATTACCAATCCTTGGGAGTTAGTCCGTTACCAGTTCCTGTTGGCGTTGGAGACCAGCACTAAGGAGACACAGCGGATCAGACTTTGACGATTATCACAGCGAGAGAGTGCACCGGAGAGAGCTAGCTGGCTTGCTCTGATAGCCAGTCTGCGCCTACCAGCACATTGGTGTGCTAAGTCAAAGTGTGAGTACCCTGGGTATAGCATACTTGTGCAGGGGGGTCCATTATCACACTGGATACACACATTTGTCGCCTTTGTTTCCCCGCCACCCCTATAGATCTGCCTCCGGTCATTTAGGAGAGAAGAGGGCATTTACAGGAGGAGAGTGCAGGATTATCGGCAGCAACTGGTTCTGCTCACATCATTGGGACATTGGACATATGAACATTATACACATGTTTGGGACTGAATATCAATAGTTATATCGTCTTTATGGTGAGAGTCCATGATCTATTCACAGTTTCTCATATACATTGTTTGTTATTGTTTTTATCACTGATAATCTTTTGTACCACTCAGTTGTTATAGCGCCCTCTTGTGTGTTTATCATACTTATATTATTTTAACTAGGTAGCTTATAAATAGTTATTAACTATTTTTTTTTTTTTTTTTAAATATATTTTTATTGAGGTATATAAATTAGGCTTACAAACAGTATAATCAAACAAAAAGAAATGCCAATCAGTACAGAAGGATGATATACATTTCAAAATTGGAACTATAATGGTATGTGAAACCTTATGCACAGCTCATCAGTGAAATAGTAAACAGATATGCATGACAAACTTAAATGTATGATGCCTATTGAAAAGGAACCCTTCCAAAGCAAATCTAATAGGTCACTCTTGGACCTATAATAAGGAAACACATCTAACAGGGGGGGAAGGTATAATGGAATGACGAGACCTCTCTTGGATCTCACTGTAGTAACCTCGTTTTTTGTTTTATTTTTAATATGCCTGAATGAGTGGATATCATGGGAGAGATTAGGAGTAAGACAAGCTTGAGTAAATATAGATTCTATAGTATTTTTGGGGCTACAAAACATGTCTGGGTGTATAGATATCCTGGGGGAGATAGAGAGTTATGAGACATGTTTGAGCATACATAGGTACTGAAACATTTTTAGAGCTATAGAGCATGGTTGGACGAATGGATATCATGGGAGAGAAAAAGAATAAAACATGCTTGAGACATATTTATAACAAGGAAAAATAAGGTGTGGTATTGGGTAGAGAAACCACATAATTCACTCTCCTGAAATAGGAGATATATTAAGGGGGGGGGGGGGGAGGTGGTAAATTGAGTATGTTAGACCAAATATTTAAGTAAAGCGCCATATTACATAAAAGGGAATAACAATGATGCAGGACCTGCCTGCTCTAAAAACTGTGTAAAGGAAGCTGTGTATATGTATTCTAGGCCCTTTTACTGAATTGTTGATATCATTTAGGCAAGGGCTATATGTAAGTTGGAGTGTTAAACAAATGGGCCAAAGATAATAGACTTAGTAGGGCACGGGGTCTGGTTGTAATTGTGGGAATCATGTAAAGGTGATATGTTTGGAGTAGGTCATGCTCTGGTACAGAAAAATTGGGATATTTACATAGATTGTATGCTAGGGCACAAATAGGCTATAGTAGTTAGGATGGGACCAGCTTAAAGTGCAATACATATAACTTTACAAAATTGTCCCCAGAGCAACATGAAATCTAAAATTGAAGTTGAGGCAGGATTAAATTACCCAATCTATGTGACCTAGGTAGCAGCAATGAAGCTGTAGCATTAAAGTGAAAACAGCAAAACATAACAATTGGGCCTTACAAAACAACTGCAAGGTGGAGCATACCAAATGTTAGGACGCAGCCTCGGCCGCTGGCTACGTCTGTACTGTATTGAAAGAAATAAACCCACTATACAGCTGCACTAATGTAGTGTGTAGACATTATAAGTATTCTATATGTCCCCATTCACAATTCTGCCAGATTAAGAAGTACATACAACAGCAGGACCTATCTAATAGAACATATAGCATCTCTGAACACTTCAGTACAGTAACAACAGGAGGGATGCACTGAGAAAACACACATTGTATATAGATGTCATATTAAAAACAAACATAACTCTATAAGCAGAGATTGTAACATAACATGTGCAGCACACAAAACTTTCATATAGATCTAACATGCAAGACATAACTTAAGCTGTCATGCGGTGCCACAATGCCCAGGAGATCACAACAAGTAGAAATGTATTTGTATGATAACTGGCGATAGAATAATCCTATACACTTCTTACCCTCTTAGAAATATACATCCATAAACACAGGTCTATGATAAGTGCACATACATGTAAATAAATACAAGAGCTCAACAACCTGTGGACCTAGGTGTAGAAATATCTGAGGGCAACGGCTCCTGCTATTATATCAAAATTGGGCATATAATGTGAAAGCAGTTAGGCATCAAACACTTATTAAACCAAAGTGAGATATAAAGTTACCGGAGCTAAGTAATAAAAAGTTATGTTATTACAGACTCAACATAAAACAAATATGGACTTTTGAAAAACAGACGTGTCAAACAGAAAAAATTAGCTAATATCAGCCAGTCCAGAAGGCCTTGCTTAACCGGGCACACTATTGTGAAACCATGATAGTCTGTTCAACAATCCCATGCTAGTTAGTAGTAAGTCTAACCAATGCCCGCTTTAAGGCCGTACTGTACCCAAGTTATGAACTGTCCATGCCAGCATTCATCTCTCTGCTTTATATCTGAGAGGCTAAGGCAAAATAAAGCAGTCTGCGAGAGTATAACTGTCCAGGTTAATGGAGAAACCCCACGGAATCCAGTCTGCTTATCTGAGACACCAAGATTGGGACCGGTGTTGTAAGCCTCCTCCTGAGCTAGCATAGTGGCTCGAGAGTCCATTAAGGAAGGCTGTAGCACAAGCTTGATAGGCGTCTTAAGATTTCCCCGCGGTGGAGCCGGATCAGAGTACTGGGGAGAGTGAGCTTCCAGGACCGAGTCTTTAGTGCGCCATAAGGTGTCCCTAACTATAGACACCGGGCTATTGCGGGTAATAGGATCGTCCCCCCCGTTAGAAATCACCTTGTGGTTAGTGTTGTCCAGCTCACAAGGTAACGGCTCAGCGGGTGGTCTTGCTGCATTTGCATAAGGTGTGTTTGGGTCTGTTTCTTTACGAGCCTTCCCAAATGCCTCCAGCAGTGCGGTCTCCATCTTTAAGAAATGCGTTTGAAGCAATTGTGCAATCTCTACTTTCAACATGGTTAGCGACATAATGGCCGACAGCAAATGGAGTAATTCCGCGCCAAACTGGATATATCGCTGTCAGGATATTATAAGTCCCAACTCCTCACGGAGACCACCGGGGTAAATCCTCAAGCTCCGGGGACCTAGAAACACCGGCAGCTATATCTGTGTCGCATATATAGACAAATATAAGGTTAAGGCGGCAGTAGAATGCGCATTGTTATCCCTTCCAGGAAGGGCATGAAAGTCACTTTGGGTAAACCCGATAGCTATTAGACAATATGTGCCGGTCCTCTAAAGGTTATCACCTCCTCTGTGTATATGTCATTTATTATTTTCAGGCTTCAGTAGGGTATTTGAAGTAGTTGGTATCTCGGAGCTCTCGTGCTATGCGACCATCTTGGTCCCTAGTTGGCTCCGCCCCCAGTTATTAACTATTTAATAGCTATTGTACCTAGTTAAAATAAATACAAAGTTGCCTGTAAAATAAAAATAAACCCTAAGCTAGCTACAATGTAATTATTAGTTATATTGGAGCTATCTTATGGTTTATTTTATAGGTAAGCATTTAGTTTTAAATAGGATTAATTTATTTAATTATAGTAATATTATTTTGTTTTATTTAAATTATATTTAAGTTAGGGGGGTGTTAGGGTTAGGGTTAGACTTAGGTTTAGGGGTTAATAACTTTATTATAGTAGCAGCGACATTGGGGGCAGCAGATTACGGGTTAATAATTGTAGGTAGGTGGCGGCGATGTTGGCGGGGCAGATTAGGGGTTAATACAATTTATTATAGTGCTTGCGAGGCGGGAGTGCGGCAGTTTAGGGGTTAATACATTTATTATAGTGGTGGCGATGTCCGGTCTGCAGATTAGTGGTTAATAAGTGTAGGTAGGTGGCGGTGTTGGGGGTGGAAGATTAGGGGTTAATAAATATAATATAGGTGTCAGCGATGTTAGGGGCAGCAGATTAGGGGTTCATAGGTATAATGTAGGTGGCGGCGGCGTCCGGAGTAGCAGATTAGGGGTTAATAGTATAATGCAGGTGGTGACGATTTTGGGGGCGGCAGATTAGAGGCTAATAAGTGTAAGGTTAGGGGTGTTTAGACTTGAGGTTCATGTTAGGGTGTTAGGTGTAGACTTAGAAAGTGTTTCCCCATAGGAAACAATGGGGCTGCGTTAGGAGCTGAACGCTGCTTTTTTGCAGGTGTTAGTTTTTTTTTAAGCCAGTTCAGTCCCATTGTATCCTATGGGGAAATTGTGCAGAAGCACGTTTTGCCAGCTTACTGCTACCATAAGCAACGCTGGTATTACAGGTAGAAGTGGCGCTAAATTTGCTCATCGCTCACTTTTCTGAGGCTAACACAGCCATTCAGAAAACTTGTAATACCAGCGTTGTTTAAAGTAAGCGCTGGAAAAAAAGGCTCGTTAGCCCCGCAAGTTTTTACCGACAAAACTTGTAATCTAGGCGATAAATTGCACTTTAGCAATGCCCCTGAACACATACCTTGGATGATTACTATGGGCATGTAAGAGAGAATTTCCTGAAATAGGTTTCCTATAAAGAGAGTATCCTTTTACTCAAAAGATCAGCTTTGAATGTTACGTCCAAAAAACTGATTTCCAAATTGTTCCATTCATAGGTAAACTTTAAACCAACTTCATTGTGGTTTAAATAATCCACAAAATTCTTGGCTGTTACAGAGTCTGATGACCAGATGATTAAAAGGTAATCTATAGATCTGACAGTTTTCACTATATAGACCACAAACGTGGAACCGCTCCCACCAACCCATAAAAAGGTTGGCATATGAGGGGGCAAACTTAGCCCCCATAGCGGCTCCACATCTCTGCAGGTAGAAATCCCCTGAAAAAAAAAAAGAAATTGTGCTCCAACAGGAACTTAAAGGGACATTCCAGTCAAAATTTGAATGCACATGGATGAATTACATCTTTTAAAAGAAACATATTTCCAATATACATGCATCAGCAAAAATGCTTCTAGAAAAAGTTATCACTGTTTTAGTGCTAACATTTTTCTCTGCACATGCATGTGAAGCATAACAAGATATTCTCAGTGCACCACCATTTTAAGTACTGCAGCTGCTCAGAGAGCCAGGGGCTTGTATCATGTGAGCAATTAACAAATTGAGTCAATACCAGATGGTGCATGCATTGTAGGCTCTCTGAGCAAGTGTTTTGTTTAAAATGTTGGTGCACGTTGCATACTTAAATACACTTTTGAAACCTCTAACTTTTATAAGCATTTTTGCTAATACATGTATATTACAAAAATGCTTCTATTCAAAACTGTAATGCATCCATGTAGATTCCAAATATGGCTGGAATGTCCCTTTAATAGCTCTAATCAGAAAGCTTTTTAAATCAATGGCCAAGCTAGTATTCTAGTCCAAAAATAATTTAACTGCCTCTAGGCCATAAACGTGTCGGATCAATCAAGGAGTACAGGGACACGACATCCACAGTCATCCAACTGTACTCCTGAGTCTACTCACTGTTTTCCATTTTTGTTAGTGCATGAGTGGTAGAACTTTACTAGACCCGGACCGGTAACTGCGTGAGGGCCACAGCCGCGATCGCCACTTAATGGAATGCAGCTGTTAGCACTATTGTAAAAGCCAGAGCTCCTTGATTGTGCGACTGCTCGGCTTGGCTGCTGACTCCATCCCCCATGTAATTTTATTACCTTAGGAATGCAGAATTAATTGCATTGCTTAACTAGTATTTAAGATTTTTGGATTTATCCTCCCTAAAATTGTTATTAACCACAGATAAATGAACATATAAACTTATGTTTTCCAAGAAAGGTAGTTTTAGCTAACAAAAAATGTTTTGCATTTTTATTTATATAGCCTCTCAATTTGCTGGCTGCTAGTATAAAATGTAAAACAAATTTTCAATCTAACTTTTAGTATTTTACAAAAAAAAAGTATATATTATTGTTTGCACTGAAATATAATTATAACATTGCTGTAAGCACTGTAGACAATTCCACAGAGACTGATGTATAACTCTGATATTCAGTTTCTTTATCAGTTGTATTTCCGAGTGTACTAAAAGTGTATATTAAACCAAACTTACTTAAAGGGACAGTCTACTCCAGAATTGTTATTGTTTAAAAAGATAGATAATACCTTTATTACCCATTCCCTAGTTGCATAACCAACACGGTTATATTAATATACTTTTTACCTCTGTGATTACCTTTTATCTAAGCCTCTGCAGACTACCTGTTTATTTCAGCTCTTTTGACAGACTTGTATTTTAGCCAAACAGTGCCCTCTCATAAGAAACTCAGCAGGAAGGGGCGGAGACACGCGAGACAGCAGCGTGTTGCGACTCTGTTGGGAAAGAGTCAGACCGCAAGATCCAGCAAGCAGCAGACCCAGTCCTTGGGGCCATTTTTTTTCGTTGCTGGCCCACGGACACCAGAGTTCCTACACTGGGACTCACCTGCTCAATACCCGACCTATACCTCAGGTGTATGGAGGCTCGCCACCTGGGCCTACTGAGTATCATCGGAAGCGACGCTAGAGGTGGGCGTGAGTTTAACGCCAACACAGCGCCTTGGAACCGTACCTAGCCTGCAAGAGCCGTGACGATAGAGGCACGGAGGTGATTACCCGCACAGCGTCTTACACAACACAACAAGCCACTTGCCGAGAGGAATCCCCCCCGCGTGTTTGTGGACTCTGGTAAGGAAATCAGAGAGGGGAGCCAATACAGCGGCCAAGAGAGGTGAGCGCAGTTTTGGTCACTGAACTCAACAAGTCTATTGCCTCACACACCTACAAGCTACATATAAGGTACTGTTGCTGTTTAATAAGAGAAACCTTGAGAGGGGCACAAATCTGTGATTTCAAGTGTGTTGGAGTACAAGTGAGAATTCCAGCAAAGTCAGTCCAGTAAAGGGTGAAGGAGGGAAAAGTTGGTCTAAAGCCCAGTACAAGTATACTGCACAGGCCCAGTTGCACTCCCTATTACCCAGCTAATAACTTGGAGACTGATTGGCTAATAACAACTGAGACTGTCCCAGAAAAAGGTCCTTTTTTTTTTCTTTTGTGCTTGCCTGCTTCTCACAGGGACAATAACGTTTTGAAAAATTCCTAAATACTGAAGGAACTGATTAAATTAGCACTGTGATATTTTCTTGTCCACACTGCATCCCGCTTATCAGTGGTGTCCTCACACAGTACATGTATGCGCACCCCTGTGTACAGAATGCCACCCCTTGCGATCTGCTTGTGCACCCCGATGTGAATAGTGGCATATAAATAATAGGGGCAATGTTTGACTGTAAACAGACAACACGATTGGTATTTTGATAATTTTGCTTGTTACATAAAAAAAAAAAATATATATATAGATCTACTATCAATAACTGTAAATACGTTAACTTGAGTTATCCTCACTGCTAGATATAGGAGATTGCATACTGTGTACACCTATTCCTCCTTAATATTTCTCCCTGCTTTCCCTTAAACGGGAAAGGGTTCCTCTATTAATTGTACCAGAACAAATATTGACTCTACATAGTAAATTGGTTATAGGCTGATGGTTATAGACTGATGTTAACGGTATTTCAATAAGGTAAATGTATGACCACAAATAACAAAATACCCTATAATTATTTCTTACTTCATGATACAGTGTATATACAAATGGATAGATAATGCAAAAGGGTTAACGTATATTGTTCTATACAGATTTACTAATATTAGTCAAAGTATGTCAAATTGATACTAGTCAGGGCTAGTTTTCAAAACTGGTATATGGGATACACCCATAATCTATTGTCTATAAGGGCTAATTGATTATTTGGCTGATTGTTTCAACGGGAAAGCATATAACACTCGAAAGGGAACCCCTGTTGACCCCATAGCCCTGCTGTGCTTTTTTTTTTTTTTTTCTCTCCCTTTTCTTTCTACCTTTTTTCTGTCTTTTGCCAAAATAGCTTGAAAATAATAAGAGTCTCACTTAAGCTACAGGTCTATCTAAGTAGCCAAACTTACTCCTGTAAAAGAATTTGTACAATTTACAGGTAAGCTTCTGTAACCTGTAAGAACTACTATAGTTTTGAACCACAATCCAATCACACCAAAAAACACAAATCAAAAAAAAAAAAACTAAACAAATATACACATATAGATAAAACACCCACAGTAGTGTTAAAACACTTAAATAGATAATACAAACACATGTTTTCCTCTTTTTAAAAAGGGGAAAAAAAATCATTTTTTTTGTCTTTCATTACACCCTTGTCTTTTTCATTGCACCCTGTTCACCCTGTTCACTTTTTTTGCACTCCTCTTGCCCACCTTCTCTTCTACATGGAGAGGTTTATGACCAATTATAAAACACAACCATCAAACATGCCGGCCAAAACAAGAGACCAAAAAAAAAACAGAACTAGTATGGATAATATTGTAAATACCCCATTATTAGGTACCAGTACAGATGCCTCTAATTTCGAACCACAGGACATAGTGAAGCAGATAGCTGAATTTATGTTACCACAATTTGAACAAATTAAGACAGATATTAGTAATCTAACGGTAGAAATTAAACAATTCACAATGAGGCTAAATGAGGCAGAACAACGCATCTCCGATTTGGAAGATGCGAATATAGTACAACATCAAACATTGAAGGATCAAGGTTCACATATAGCAAATTTACAAAATAAAATAAATGATCTAGAAGATTGTGCCCGCAGGAATAATGTGAGATTCCTGGGGATACCAGAGACAAGTGTGAACCAAGATCTAGACAAGCTTATTTCAATGATTATTCCGCAGGAATTAGGAATAGCAATTAACGAGTTGCCCTTCGTAATTGAAAGAGTACACCGTATAGGCCCACTAAAAACATTACCGGATGGCACAATTAAGAGTAGACCAATTATAGCCAGGTTTCTTAACTTCCAAGACAAGGTAAAGTTAATGCAACAATATAAACAGAAGGCCCCATTTTCAAGGGAAGGCAAATCTATTTTAATGTTCCAAGATTACTCAATAGAGACCTCATTAAAATGCAGAGAAATTATGCCCCTATGTACAAAGCTAATTCAGGCAGGGATAAAAGCCACGGTCATATACCCTGCTAAAATTAAAATCTTGACAGAGGGCGAAAATAAGATTCTGCACACACCTGAGGAAGTTAGGGAATATGCAAAATTGAAAGCCATTCTACTTTGAGAACGTGATAGATAAAATGACTGTGCCAGATAACTTTAATCCTTAGATCATGTTGTCTTTGGAATATGTACAGGTGAAAGAACCAGATGATGCTCAAATATTTTTCTCTTTTCTGCAGGGTCCTACGTACCCTTTTGTTTTGTGTTCCTTTTTTTTTTTTTTTTTCTGCCCCCCCTCTACCCCTCTCTCTTCTCGCCCCCCTGCGCCACCAGGCTTCTTAGAGCTTTAAACATGCAAGAGTCAGGCTGGGATGATACCCCATTTTATAGTTAAATGATTAATTCTATTAATTTTGCCTCATGGAATGTAGGGGGTATTACATCGCCACAAAAACGAAAAAAGATACTAGCACAATTAAAAAGACATAAAATAGACGTCGCACTCCTACAAGAAACACATCTAAACGACATTGAGCTGAGTAAACTTAAATCCGACTGGGTGGGGGAAGTCATAGGCACACCATGTGCAAATAGGAAAAAGGGGGTGACATTTCTGTTTCATAAAAAGCTTCAATATAAAATTACAGGAAAAGAGCTAGACCCGGAAGAAAGATACCTTATTATACAATTGGAGATAGCAGGTACCAGTCTAATAGTGTGTAACATCTATGGCCCTAATAAAATAGATAGAACTTTCTGGGCAAACCTGCAGACCAAGTTAATTGCTATTGCTGCAGATAACCTGATTATTGCAGGGGATTTTAATATAGTCAGGCACCCCACCCTGGATAGACTGAGACCAGCACTAAATAGGAACAGCAAACAAGAAATTAATATTTACAAGAACTTTTGTAATCCACTATGTCTTAAAGATATCTGGTGGGTGCAAAACCCAGACACAAGAAAATACACGTGTGAATCATATGCACATCGCACAATGTCTAGGATAGATTATTTTCTAATAAGTGAAAAATTGTTAAAATTAGAAATGAAGGCTGAAATACAAGAAATTATTATCTCAGATCATGCCATCATTACACTAAACCTTAAAATAAGAAACCCACAAGAAGGTAATTTAAGCAGATTCTTCTTCCCCAGGTATTTAGTGGCCAACACACAATTTAAGACATGGCTAAGAATAAAATGGGTAGAGTTTTTACAAACGAATGCATCACCAGATATAAAAACGGAAATTCTATGGGAGACTTTTAAAGCGGTGATAAGAGGCGAAATCAAAGCATACTTGGTAATCCTAAAATGCAAATACACGGCTAGAGATACTGAGTTGGCTTCACAATTGCGTAATGCATACAATTCATATATTAGCGACCCCTCTAGGGTGTTATGGTTAACTTACCAAAGAGCTAAAAAAGAAAGAGAGCTATTTTTTACACAGAAAGCTGCACAAGATGATCTTAAAAAGAGGCTTTTTTTTATAGGTATGGAGGGAAAGCCGGTAAATTTCTTGCAAATATAACCAAACTACAAAAAAAGAGAGTCACAATTGGCTCCATCAAGACCACAACAGGGCGAATTACAAATATTAAAGAAATTCAAAATTACATCTCCTCATATTTCCAGGAAGTTTATGCTGAAACAACAGTTAATACACAAGCGAAAAAGAAATTTTGGAGGGAAGTTCAGGTCCCAAGACTTGAGCGGGCTTGTTTAGATGAATTAAACTCTCCTATCACAATTACTGAAGTAATGAACGCCATTAAAAAAATGGCATCAAACAAAGCCGCAGGGCCAGACCAGCTCCCTGCAGAGCTATATAAAATTCTTGCTGAAGACATTGCCCCATCGTTAACATCTCTGTTTAATCAATATTATATTGAAAATACTAATTGCTCAAAATACTTTGCTGCATCGCTAGTCGTTTTGATTCTTAAAAAAAACAAAAACCCAGAAGAAGTAGGGTCGTATAGACCGATCTCGTTGCTAAACAGCGACTATAAAATACTGATGTCTATAATAGCTCACAGAATCAAACAACTTATTGGCCCTCTAATACATAAAGATCAAGTCGGCTTCATGCCAGGAAGAAGTTGTACACGTAATCTTCGTAAATTACAACTAATACTTAATCTGTACCAAAAACAACCAGACAAGAGAGGTGTCAAATTAGGTCCAGAGGCTGCAATAGTCTCAATTGATGCAGAGAAGGCCTTCGACTCCATTATTTGGGATCACCTCTTTACAGCATTACAGAAGTATGGAGTCGAGGGCCCTTTTCTCCAATTCACTTCTCTAATATATAAGTCGGCTACAGCTGCCGTTATTGTAAATGATACCCCGTCAAAATATTTTACTATACAAAAGGGAGTTAGACAGGGATGCCCATTGTCCCCCTATTTATTTAACCTTGCCCTAGAACCCCTGGCCACACAACTTAGGAAAGAATTGGACGGGATTAGGATAGGCAAAAGGAGAATAACAATATTACTTTATGCTGACGACTTGCTAGTATTAACCTCCAACACCAGAAAAAATGTTCCACTTTTAATACAAATGCTTCAAGATTTCAGTGCTTTTACAGGCTATAAAATCAATTCTTCAAAGTCAGAAATTTACTGGTTACATAAAAATATAAAATCTGTGCAATCCTGCCCTTTCAAGGAAGCAAAATACTTTTTTGTGTATTTAGGTATTAAATTATCGACCAACTTCAGAGAGTGGTACGACCTTAACTACCCCCTAATCTTCTTGAAAATAAAACATGACCTGGAAAAATGGGCAAAATTTAAACTTACCCTAACTGGTAAAATAAACTTAATAAAAATGTTATTGTTCCCTAAACTATTATACTTAATGCAAAACTTACCGATCTTGATAAAAAAACAGGACCTTAAGGCATTTAAACAAGCCTGCATACAGTTTTTATGGGACAAGAAAAGAAGGGCAATAGCATATAAAAAGCTCTCATTACCCAGAAGAGAGGGAGGCTTTGCATTACCAGACATAGAGATTTACAATGTAAGTTGTATCGGAAAGATAGCGATGGACTGGCTAACGGGTGCGGACTATTACGCAGCCTTACACACTGAAGAATCCTTGTCATACCCATACTCACTTACCGCTTTACTACACACTCCCCCTGACAAATGCCCACATAAGATTAAAGGATTCCCTGTCATACAGATGGTGATTAAAACATGGCAAAGGATACTTAAACAGCTAGACATGGCAGTACCACACTCCAAATATTTACCTATCCAAGGTAATCCTAATTTTACACCAGGAATAAACTCAAAGATTTTTAAAAATTGGGCATCAAAAGGGCTTAATAAGGTTATACAACTAATAGATAGTGAATTAGGAGTATGTAAATCCTTTGCCCAAATCCAACAAGATTTTGAGATAATAAATAAGGAATTTTATGCATTTCTACAATGCCGACATTATTTACAAGGAATACTGCAGAATAGAGCAGAAATAGAGACCTGGGATAAAATAGAACCTGCCATAACTCTTTTCCGGGCAGGGAAGTACAATATTTCAACTTTATATAAACTTATTAACAACATCCCCGGGCAGAATAATTTGCAAAGACTAGCAGACACATGGCAGACTACAACAGAGCAAATTCAAGCAAGCTTTAACCGGGTTGATAGAACTACAATTGCCACTTCCTGGAGAGAATCACATACAAAAATTATAAATAGAACATATATTACCCCACAGATAAAGGCCAGATGGGATAAAACTTCAACATGCTGCCAGAAATGTAAAACTACAAACGCAGACCTAGAACATTGCTTCTGGAGTTGTAGAAAAATTAAAAAATTCTGGTATAAAGTTATAAATTGGGCGTGCAAAATTAACAAATGCAATATACAGTTCAAGGTTAAGCATATCTTTTTTTTAATAAGTCAAGAGGAGTCAATATATAAAAACACTCGCCAACTAAATACCCTAATCATCACGGGAAGACTTATGATATTAAAATATTGGAAAGCGCAGAAAGCCCCAAGCTTGAAGGAATTTATACAAAAACTTAAAAACCAATTAGTACTAGAACAAATGGACACGTCAATAGATTCAGAATATAAAATTAAGCTATTTTTCCATAAATGGAAAAACATCATTATCAGCTTCCCCATAGAAATTCAAAAACAAATAATTGCCCCCTTTAGGGGTACTATCTATATGGAAACAGCTATTGCTAATGGTGACTATGACCTCACGTAGTTGGGTGGTGTAGGGGTGCCGGAGAGGAGATGGGGGGTCATGTTACCCTTTTTTTTTTTTTTTTTTCTTTCCCTCCGCGTTTTGTTTTACTTTGTCGTTTCTCTTTTTTTGCTTCTTTTATGATAAGATAAAAAGTCAAAATTCAGCAATGTATTGTGTAATTATAAATATATGTCTGTTTTGTTATTTATTTTTGTCAAAATTGAAGGCAAACCTAATCCTTGCTTTTTCAGATTATTTGTAATCTATTTTCTCAATGCCTAATTGTTAAGACATTTACTTGGTATTTGTTGTTACATTGCTGTTTTTTTCACAAAATAAATATTTAAAAAAAAAAAACAAACTTACTTAAAGGGACAGTCTACTCCAGAATTGTTATTGTTTAAAAAGATAGATAATACCTTTATTACCCATTCCCTAGTTGCATAACCAACACGGCTATATTAATATACTTTTTACCTCTGTGATTACCTTTTATCTAAGCCTCTGCAGACTACCTGTTTATTTCAGCTCTTTTGACAGACTTGTATTTTAGCCAAACAGTGCCCTCTCATAAGAAACTCAACAGGGCATGAGCACAATGTTATCTATATGGCACACATGAACTAATGAAAAAATAATTCAGATAAGAAGCGGCCTTCAAGGGTGTAGAAATTAGCATACAAGTTTATCTAGGTTTAGCTTTCAAATAAAAATACCTAAAGAACAAAGAAAATGTGATGATAAAGTAAATTGGAGTTGAAGTTGTTTAAAATTACATTCCCTATCTGAATCATGAAAGTTTAATTTTGACTAGACTGTCCCTTTACATTTATTAAGATATCTCTGTATATTCATATGTCATAGAGTTTAAGTGACACACAATAGATCCCTATATAGTGTTTATATGCACAGTTTCCTACAGAAAATCTGAACAACCATTGTTTTCTATGGGAGGAGAGGATTCTGGGTAAATGAGATCCAAAATACCTAATATTTTGTTTAAAATATTTAAACATGAATTATTTAATGCAAGTGTTTTAAAAAATAGATAACAGGTATTATGCATTCATGTTTCCTCAATTAAATTGACCAAGTATTTTATAATATAATCTTCTCAAATAGTAAAACAGTCTTTGAGGAAGACAAGACATATTGGTGTCCTAAGAAACGTGTCATCTTGGGTAAACCTGGCATGGTACTGAAATTTTCCTCTCCTTTTAATGTGTACTCAATTATCTATTTTAACTGCTAGATTGTATTAAATAGTTTACAAACAACTTTTTTACCTATATTTTGTCTTTTGAAATACCTAATTTTGCCAGTTGTATCCCCATCTTTAGTGAAAATGTCAGTAACTAAGGTACTGGTTAAAGAAAACTGGAAGGTTTAGATGAAATTATGCTCTCAGTGGGGGTGTGCCAGAGATACTAAAATGTTTAAAAATGTCCTTTGTTCTCTCTGGGGGCCTATTGATTAAAAACTCCTCTTCATTTGGGATTTTTTTAGACTTTATATTGTAAAGTAGAGTCTCTCTTTCACATCCAAAAACCTGAGAGCTTTAGATGTTCAGGCCCTCTTTTTTGGTGTTTGAGTAAACAGTGAGAAATAAGGAAGACTTTGGGCGCCATGTACTAAACAGCGGGCGGACAGCTTCTTAACTAGCAAAGCTGTCCACCCGCCTCCACTACACACGGGCAGCGGATCTGTTGATCCGCTTGCCCGTATGTATCATTGCACACTCATCGGAGTGTGTAATGCCCGCCCCTTCAATCGCGCGACCAATCACCTAACCAGCAAGGGCTCCAAAGCAGCTTCTGCTGCTTGATAAATTGAGGCCTGTGCAAAGCATATAGATGAATAGGGATGGAATAAAGACCCGAATGGTTTTTATTTTTTATATATATAATTGATGCATCCCTTCTATTTTAATATTGCCCTGTGGGGGACTGTACTTAATCAACAGTGGAAGGATGGTACCATGGAAAGAGCTTATTTAACAAATATCGGTACCACACACAGGTTTGATGACTTGTGCTGAGGACAGCATTGTGGAACAAGAAGGGGGTATCAAGTAACACAGTTGCATGGAGTTCTTGCAGGGATCTGGTTTGCTTGAACTGTGAACTACTAGTTAGACTGACACTAAAGGTTTAATACTGTATGTACAATTGTTACTACCAAAGTATTTGTACAGATTCATCCAAATACAGCCTAAACAGTCTGGATTATACAGATATGTTAGTATTATACATTATTAATATTGATGGACCTAGGGAGACTGTGAAATATTGCATACAAAAAAGAACTTTCTGGAGAGATCTTTTAGCAGCACAACAGACACATTATTATTTTTGTATAAAATGAGCTGTTTCTAGTCTGATCTATAGCACTTTGAGCTAAATTACAAGTGGACCACAACAATATTGGTGCTTTTATTACCGAGCTCATATTACAAGTTAAAAGTTATCACTCAGGCAAAAGTCTCAGGCACATCGCTGACATCTGGAGATTGGATAGTCATTCTCCGCATAGAATTTTACTTGAGTTCTGACCAGAAGGTACATTAAGCCAAGTGCTCTAAAGCCGAGGTGCATTAAGAAGTAATTGAAATAGCATTGTTCTTCACTAAGAATAAAATGCTATGTCTATCCATCTATCTATCTATCCATCTATCTATCTATCGCTATGTATCTATATTGATATATATACTGTATATATTTTTAAACTAAAAAGTATACAGTAGAAAAATTTAAAAAACAATGCTGTTTCAGCTATTTCTATTTTAGTTACATCAATGAAATAAGAAATATTATGAATGTAACACAAACATAAAATATTCATGTACTCAGTGTATAGAAAAATGCACATTTTTATTTTAACCCTAATAATAAAAATAACAGTAATGCAATTTAAGAAAATTAAATGTTAAATTGAGCAATAAAAAATATAGTTTTCTAATATGTGAAGATATATTTGCTAATCTTACTTGTAATATTTATTTTACGGTATGAAGATATCCTTGTTAATTTAACATTAGTTGGGAGTAATTATATTGTGCAATACAAAAGGCCATATTAAATGTTTGTTAAATGAGCACGTTTATGTTGTAAAAATAACTTTTCATCCAAATATTAATCTATGTCTGCACAGAATGCCATTGCATTTTCACAATACACTCGGGTATATAAGGAATTAAGAAAACAACAACAAAACTGAATGTGCACTACCATAACAGCCAGAAAATGGCTCAATACATTACAAATGCAGCTTGAGCTAATCTGTCAACAATACCCTCGGATAACTGAAAGCTGTCAGAAACTAGAAAGTGTATTAATAGTCTGATACACTGGTTACAAGTCATCATTCATGATGCCATACAAAGCAAGGAGGCTTGGGTGGCAAAATAGATAACTCTTCATTTTTACTCCCTTTTCCTCAGTTCCTGTCAGTAATCTTATAAAAAACCCTCTTATTCTTATAGCTTGACATGTCTCAGATTGGAAAACAGTATATAACACCATAGAAACACGTATGAAAAGCTGTTTGAGTAGGAAAGAACTGGATCAACACTCATTACTGTGTATCTGTACTTGAACACCCAATTCTGGGACAGATTACAAGTGGCGCACTAAATTACTTTTTCACTGTCATGCTAAAAATGTATCATTTCCAGGATAGCGCATGCATTACAAGTTGAAAGTAAAAAGTCAGTGCGAGAGAGAAAGACCAATGGATGCTAACTTTAGGACATCAGATACCGCAACCGCACTAACTTCTCCCCACGTTGTAAAAAATAAATAAATAGATAACATATTATATATATATATATATATATATATATATATATATAAACTGTCTAAAGTGGAGCTCCAGTGTTCCGTTGTTCCCCTCACTGAGAGATATCTGGTATTGATGTAACTGGAGTGAATAAGGGAACCTTCTTCTAGAGCACAGACATTGGAGCCTGTTATCAGCATGAACTCATATGTGTTAGATGGATGAGTGGGAAATTATCTGACATATACAAGTTCCAAGGATAATCCAAGATCCCCTACTAGACGGAGAGTGTGTGTATACGAAAATCAATGGACAACAATGAATGCATGTGTAAATATATATAGTGTATATAAATAAAAAAATTGTAAAATGGATTGCGTATATGTATGTATATACATCTATTTTACACGGATAGCAATTTTTTTTTAGTCCATTTGAGATATTTAAAGGGACAGTTCAATGTAAAAATAGTTTTTCCCTATATGTGTTCCCCATGACTTGCTACACCATCTGCAGCGTACAAAATGTGTGAGAGATTGCTCATTTATGCTTTTTTTTCAAAAGAAATAGCCGGTTTTGCTCTTTGAAACCACAGACCATCAAAAAAGGCTTGGCTTGCTGATAGATCAGACCTCCTTATCTTATCATTCAAATGCTTCCCTTTCTTATCTCTGTCTCTAGACAATATTTAGAAAGAACAATCGAAAATTAAAATTATAGAGCTTTTTCTCTTCCACCTACCACTGTGTAATTTATTCTGCTGGTTGTGTTTGCAGTTACTCAATAGCCTATACCTAGGTATTGAAATTTTCAGTATAAGTAGGGATACTACAGGATAAATCAGCAATTCCAAATGTCAATATAAAGGCAGGTAAAATGAATCATTGGGAACAAATTAAAGGTGAGAATGTTTTTGAGTAAACTGCCCCTTTAATATATTTCCAGTGAATTGTTATACCAGCTGCAGAGTATAGAATGTATAAGAAATTGAATTTTCAGGTTTATTTGTGTATGTGGAATAGCTGTTTACGTGCTTTAAAACCACAACCTATTACAAGGGGTTGAGCTTGCAGGTAAAATCAGATATCATTATGTTATCACTTTGTGTACACACACTTGCTTCCTTATCTTATATTTGTCTGTAAACCAAAGCCCAATACTTAGAGAGAACAATGGAAAATTATCATTTCATTAGTTATCTCTTCTACAGCCCACCAGAAGTGTAATTTTCTTTCACGATTCAGATAGAGCACACAATTTTAAACAACTTTTGCAAGTAGTTTAAAGCAGTTTTGCAAGAATGGTTTGCTTTTGCAAGAGCACTATATGGCAGCAGCACTATTTCCTGCCAGGTAGTGATCCAAATGCCTACCTATGTATCTCTTCAACAAAGAATATAAAGGGAACAATGCAAATTGATAATAGAAGTAAACTTTTTTTTTAATTGTATGCTCTGTCTGAATCACAAAAGAACATTTTGGGGTTTTATATTCTTTTTTAAATGTTTTTGCAAACAAATTGGGACTTACCAGCCTGGTTCTTATACATTAAATTAAATGTGCACTTAAATGGGAATACAGGAATATCCTTAGCGGATGAATTATACTGAAACAATGAGGATTAAATGCATTTTAATAAAGTATAAAAAACTGAGGCATGTTGCACATTAGAATGAGGGGGCACAGTTTGTAATTTTGCCCTGGGAGCCAAGTTCTCTAGAAATAGCCCTGTTTGTGAATACTGTGCTTAATTGTTTATATTTTGCCAAATAAATTATTGTTGAAGTGCACTTTTTATTTTTGTTTTTACACAAAATTATTCACCAATAAGCCTCAAAATGTTTTCTTTATGATCAAGTACTGATGGAAATAATTTATGGTTTATATTTTGAGCACTTCTTAGTAAACATATGCAAAATAGCTATGTTATAATGAAATATAAATATTTAATTGACAAGAATTGTATAGTTTATTATTACACTAGAACAAAAAAGCCAAGAGCTTTTTTAAGAACTTTTGCCCACCAAAAGGTCACATACAACTCTATGAATATTTACTTCTTATAGTAAATATTTGATGTACTCAGGCTGGCCTGAGGTACAACCATTGTATTTTGTGCAGAGGAAAATATAAAATTTTCCTTTTGATCTGTTCTAAATACTATCGAAATGGGATATAAAAAAAACATAAGCAAGGTATTTTCTTAAATAAGAAGGACAACTTTTGATAAAGATATCTTCTTATATTTCTATTATCTTAGATTACCTATATATTTATTAAAGGGACAGTCAAATCCAAAAAAAAAAAAAAATGTTTGCTTACCTGATAAATTTATTTATTTCCGAATATGGTGAGTCCACGGCTTGAGTAATTACTGTTGGGAATATCACTCCTGGCCAGAAGGAGGAGGCAAAGAGCACCACAGTTGAACTGCTAAGTATCACCCACTTACCCACAACTCCCAGTCATTCCACTGAAGGGAAATGGAAAAAAATGAGTAACACAAGGTGTAGACGTGCCTGAGGTTATAGTCAAAAGAACAACTGTCTTAAAATATAGGGTGGGGCCATGGACTCACCATATCCGGAAAGAAATACATTTATCAGGTAAGCATAAATTTTGTTTTTTTTCCCTAAGATATGGTGAGTTCACGGCTTGAGTAATTACTGTTGGGAACCAATACCCAAGCTAGAGGACATGGATAAATAGGGAGGGACAAGACAGGCAGTCCTAAACAGAAGGCACTGCCGCTTGAAGAATCTTTCTCCCAAAAGAAGCCTCAGCCGAGGCAAAAATATTAAATTTGGAAAACATATGTAGAGAAGACCAAGTTGCAGCCTTGCAAATTTGTTCCACAGAATCTACATTTTTGAAAGCCCAAGAAGAGGAAACAGCTCTTGTGGAATGAGCCGTAATTCTCTCAGGAGAATACTGTCCAGCAGTCTTATTAGTCAAATGAATTATACTTTGTAACCAAAAAGAAAGAGTAGTAGCAGTAGCTTTCTGACCTTTACGTTTCCCAGAGAAATAGACAAAGAGGGCAGAGGACTTGCGAAAATCCTTAGTCACCTGTAAGTAGGATTTAAGAGTAGGTACTACCTCCAAATTGTGTAACAAACATTTTTTCGAAGAACAAGAATTAAGACACAGAGAGGGAACAACAATTTACTGATTGATATTTCTATTAGAAATAACCATAGGAAGGAAACCTAACTTAGCATGAAGAACTGCCTTATCGGCATGAAAAATAAGATAAAGGGAATCCCACTGCAGAGCTGAGAGTTCCGAGATTCTTCGAGCAGAAGAGATAGCAACAAGAAACAAAACCTTTCAAGATAACAACTTAATGTCTATGAAATGTAACAGCTCAAACTGAGCCAGCTGTAAAACTTTAAGAACAAGTTTAAGGCTCCAAGGAGGAGCAACAGACTTAAAGACAGGCCTGATTTTGACCAAGGCCTGTCAAAAAGATTGCACATCCGCCAAACGTTTATGTAGTAAAACTGATAAAGCAGAAATCTGACCCTTCAGGGTACTGACTGACAATCCCTTCTCCAGGCCTTCCTGAAGAAAAGATAACATTTTAGAAATTCTACTCCAAAAGTAGCCCTTGGATTCACACCAATAAAGATATTTACACCATCTATTATGGTAAATCTTTCTAGTAACAGACTTGCGAGCCTGAATCATGGTCTCAATGACTGACTCAGAAAAATCACACTTAGACAGAATTAAGCATTCAATCTCCAAGCAATCGGCTTCAGAGAAACGAGAATTGAATGAAGGAAGGGACCCTGATTTAGGAGGTCCTTCCTCAGAGGTAGTCTCCAAGGTGGGAGAGATAACATCTCCACTAGGTGTGCAAACCAGATCCTGTGAGGCCACGCAGGGGCTATTAGAATCACCGATGCCCTCTCCTGTTTGATACAAGCATTAACTTGTGGAGGGAGATCAAACAGAGGAAACAGGTATGCCAACCTGAAAACCCAAGGAACCGTCAGAGCATTTTTTAGAATGGCCTGCGGATCTCTTGACCTTGAACCATACCTTGGAAGCTTGGCATTCTGATGGGACGCCATCAGATCTAACTCCGGCACCCCCCATTTAAGGACTAGACTGGAAAACACCTATGGATGGAGTTCCCACTCCCCGGGATGAAAAGTCTGTCTGCTTCCCACTTGTCTACTCCTGGAATGTGGATTGCAGATAGACAGCATTTGTGGGTCTCTGCCCACTGAAGATTCAGAGTAACCTCCTTCATGGCTAAGGAACTCTGAGTTCCTCCCTGGTGATTGATGTAAGCCACAGAGGTTATGCTGTCTGACTGAAACCTGATAAACTGGGCTAAGGACAACTGAGGCCAAGTCAATAGAGCCTTGTAAATCACCCTCAACTCCAATATGTTGATGGGAAGTGCAGACTCCTCCCGAGTCCAAAGACCCTGAGCTTTTAACGAGTTCCAGACTGCTCCCCAGCCCAGCAGGCTGGCATCCATGGCCACGATCACCCAGGAAGGTCTCCAAAACATGTGCCCTGAGACAGATGTTCCTGAGAAATCCACCATGGGAGAGAGTTCCTTGATGACTAATCTAACTATATTCTCTGAGATAGATCCACATGGTTGTCATTCCATTGTCTGAGCATGCACAACTGGAGAGCTCTCAAATTAATTTGAGCAAAAGGAATGATGTCCGTGAAAGCCACCATCAGACTAATTACCTCCATACTTTGAGCCACTGAAGGATAAGCAGTAGCCTGAAGAGAGAGGCAAGAGGAAATTATTTTGTTTTTCCGGTCTGAAAAATCTTCATCAATAGAGAATCTATTATGGTCCCTAAAAACACTACTCTTGTAGCAGGGGAAAGGGAGCTTTTTTCCAGATTCACATTCCATCTGTGGGAATGAAGAAAAGACAACAATATCTCTGTGAGAGATTTTGCTTGTTGAAAAGATGGTGCCTGAACCAATATGTACTCCAGGTAAGGTGCCACAGCAATTCCATGAGAACGGATCACTGCCAAAAGAGCCCCCAGAACCTTTGAAAAAATTCTGGGAGCTCTGGCTAGACCAAATGGAAGGGACATGAACTGGACATGTTTGTCCAGAAAGGCAAATCTCAGGAATCTGTGATGGTCCCTGTGAATAGGAACATGAAGATACGCATCCTTTAGGGCTATGGTTGTCATGAACTGACCGTCTTGTACTTAAGGAAGAATGGAGCGTATAGTCTCCATCTTGATGGATGGAACTTTAAGAAACTTGTTTAGACACTAGAATGGGACGGAAAGTTTCCTTTTTTTTGGGAACCACAAATAGGTTGGAGTAGAACCCAAGACCCTGTTCCTGCACTGGAACTATCAGTCCCAGGGAGGAAAGATGTTGTATACATTTCAATAAGGCCTCTCTTTTTATCTGGTCTGCAGATAATCTTGAGAGATGGAATCTGCCTCTGGGAGGAAAAGTCTTGAATTCCAATTTGGATCTTGGACATCTTGTATCCAGGCTTGAGAGAACTAAGAATGTGTGCCCCCCACCTGATCCGATCCCGGATCGGGGACAAACCCTTCATGCTGATTTGGAATCAGCTGCAGGTTTCTTTGATTGTTTCCCCTTGTTCCAAAACTGATTGGGTTTCCAAGAACACTTGGATTGGTACTGCTTGGAAGAAGGAGGGGAAGGCTTTCCTCTTAAGTTACAAAAGGAATAAAAATTACTCTGACGTTCTTTAGGCCTATCTTATTTTGAGGTAGAGAAAACCCTTTTCCACCTGTAATATCAGAGATAATTTCTGCCAAACCAGGTCCAAACAAGATTTTGCCCCTGTAAGGAATCGCCAGAAGTTTGACTTTAGAGGAAACATCCGCAGACCAGGATTTCAACCATAATGCCCTGAGGGCTAGGACAGAGAAACTAGAAGTGTAAAATGGCATCTGCAATAAAGGAATTGGCCTACTTGAATCCTATCTTGAATTTCATCCAAGGAAGTCTCTACTTGAATAGAATCAAACAAGGCGTCTAACCAATAAGATGTTGCACTAGTCACTGTGGCAATACACACCGCATGTTGCCATTGGAGACCATGATGAACGTAAATCTTTTTCAAATAAGTCTCCAGCTTCTTGTCCATTGGATCCTTAAAAGAACAGCTATCCTCAATAGGAATAGTGGTTCTCTTAGCCAGAGTGGAAATGGCCCCTTCACCTTTGGGTACAGTATACCAATGGTCTTTAATGTAGTCCTCGACAGGAAACATTTTCTTAAAAATAGGAGACAGGGAAAAAGACACCCCTGGTTTCTCCCATTCCTGTAAGATAATCTCCCTAGCATGGTCCAGCACAGGAAAAACCTCCGAAGTGGAAGGTTCAGCATTGAAACAATTAAGTTTACTAGATTTCTTAGGAGTGACAACAACAGTTGTATCAGAGTCATCTAAAGTAGCTAAAACCTCCTTTAATAATACACAAAGGTGTTCAAGCTTAATTCTGAAGGATACCACCTCAGTCTCAGAAGAAGGAATTATACTGTCTGAATCTGAGATTTCACCCTCACAAAGTTCCGATGTATCTTCCTCATCAGACTTATGAGAAAGAGCAACTTGGGAAGTAGAACTTAGGAAAGGCACCTTACTTTCTGAATTTCTAGATTTCCTCTTGTGTTTTCCCTGTAATCTGGGAATAGCAGCTAATGCTTCAAATACCCCTGAAGATACCTGGGCAGCAATTTCTGCTTTTAAATAAACTCAACTAGGAGTTATAGAGGAACCGCGGGGCACTGCATGTGATGCCATTCAGGCTTGGGATGTCTTAGGATAAAGCTGAGGTATTATTTTAACAGCATCATCTTGAGAGACATTAAGCTAAAACATTTTTTTGCAAAGTTTTCTTGACACATGAAGAACAAAATTGCATAGAAGCTGCAATTTGTGCATCTAAACATAATAAGCATGAATTCATGAGAGCAGGCTTGTGCTCCGTATCAAACATGTTGTGAAACAGTAAATAAACTTGTACAGATAAGTTTCTAAATTTTAATATTCAATTAAAATAAGCCAAGGAAAAAATACACTTTAAATTTTATCCCAAATTAGAATAGATCCCCAGCTAAAATTATGTGAGAAAAGATAAGAAAAAACATTTAATAAACATCAAATAAACTTCTAAAATACCCCTCAGACAACCCCACACCTCAGTTACTGAGGTGCCTTACTGCTACCAATTAAGACCGGATCACACAGAGATTGAGAAAAACAACTTTTTAAAGTAAAGCTGGTCATGTGACCGCAACTGCAGAGCTCAAATTACTGTTGCTACACAGAGAGGCACTAAAAACAGCTTCTTGGTACACTGAGTTCCAGAAATATCCGATTTTTCAAACCTGACAGTTTAAAATGTTGCATCATTTTATTTTAAAGCAAAGGGAAAATGAATAAACTGCTGAAATAGAAAATTCAGCCTTACTTTCAGTTTAAACTTGTATTGTTTTCTCAAGTAAATATGTCAGAAAATAAAGCCTAAAAATACATGTTACCCTTTCTTTTTAAAAGAGTTTAAATGTTAGTCTCACACATGCTACAGTGCCTGCTTTATGCCCCAGTGTAACCAATACAACAGGATTATCTATGTCCCAATAAAAAAGCAGTGTCTTTTAATTTGTTAAGTGCATGGTGTCCCCAACTGGAAGAAAAAGCACTTACATGCTCTGCTGTCCGGCATGTAGACAGTTACAAGGTATGAGAAGACACAGTTCTTCACAGAGACCTTTGAAAAAGAAAGAACAGAGTAGCCAACTCTGGCTTTCTAAACTAGGGCAGCAATTGTTAGGAAAACGCAGCAAGTACCTCTTTACAAGTTTCTAACTGCTTTAAAGCCACCACTACCTGGCTGCAAGGAATGATGAGGAATATGGCTATACCCCAAAACTTGCTTGTAGATGAAATCAACATTTTTCTTTAGACACCTAAACCTAACCTCCTCCATGCACCGAAGGCAAAGAGAATGACTGCGTTGTGGGTAAGGAAGTGATAGCAGTTTAACTGTGGTGCTCTATGCCTCCTCCTGCTGGCCAGGAGTGATATTCGCAACAATAATTACTCAAGCCATGGACTCACCATATCTTAGGAAAGAAAAACATTCATGATTTAAATAGGGCCCAATTTACTTTTATCACCAATTTTGCTTTGTTCTCTTGGTATTCTTAGTTGAAAGCTAAACCTAGGAGGTGTATATGCTAATTTCTTAGACCCTGAAGATTGCCTCTAATCTGCATTCATTTTGACCACTAGAGGACATTAGTTCATGTGTTTCATATAGATAACATTGAGCTCATGCATGTGAAGTGACCTAGTAATGAGCACTGATTGGCTAAAATGCAAGTCTGTCAAAAGAACTGAAATAAGGGGGCAGTCAGCAGAGGCTTATATACAAGGTAATTACAGAGGTAAAATGTGTATTATTATAACTGTTTTGGGTATGTAAAACTGGGTAATGGGTAATAAAGAGATTATCTTTCTTTTTAAACAACAAAAATTCTGGTGTTGACTGTCCCTTTAATGGTGCAATCTCATTTATTTTAGCAAAAGTGCAAAGACTTTATGCAGCCCTTTGCCACAAGGGCATATTTTGGTATAGGCAAACAAGGCACTTGCCTTAGGCAGCAGATTTGATGAGGCAGCACTACATACAAACTACACACACACATACATGCACACTGCACTGCACACACACCATAAACACACACACATTCACCATATACACACACACACTCACTACACACACACACATATACACAGATGTGCACTTGAACATAAACATTTACTTTGATAATGCCATATATAAAAAAGTAATGTTAAACCCTGGCCAAAAAATATTATGAACAAAAAAGGATTAATTCCTGAGGTGGGGGTGGGGTGGTAGTAGAAGTTTTTGAGTGCCAAGGGCAGAACAAAACCTAAATACGCCCCTGCTTTGCCAGATACATATATGAAAGAAAAAATAAAATTAGGAGAATAAGCATCATATGTGGTAGAATTACATTATTTGTTTATAGGGACTGTAAACACTAGAATTTATATTACAGATTTCAAAATTGCATCTGTAAATGGAACATGCTAAGCATATCTCGCACGTTTCTCATTATTACAATGCATTTAAAGATGCCCTGTGGATGTGCCCACCATCTGCCTCCAGTTCTGAACAGTTTTTTTTTTTATCTTCTTCTGCAGCAGGAGGTTTAGTCGATTACATAGTTACTGATACAGCTCCTGCTGCTTGTAGTGAAGGCTTGCTCCTGATTTTACTTTGTTTGCTTGGCATAAGGGATGGGCGAATGTTTTGCAACATTCGAAAAATTAAATGAATGTTAACACATTTATTCGTTTGTTTCGAATTTCGAATGTTTGTACAACAGTCTGACATTCGTTTAATGTAATAGTATTTCTAATGCTTTCTTTAAATGTAATATTAGAAATTGTGCAATATTCTAATTGAAAAATGTAATCAATGTATTTGTAATAGTATTTCTAATGCTCTCTTTAAATGTAATATTCAAATTATGCAATATTCAAAATAGAAACATTTGAATTTATTTATTTGTATCTATTCTGTATCAATTTAATAAATTCCCTACCACATGAACTATTGAACTTTATTAAATCGAATGCGTTTTTAGTAGAGGAATGTCAGTGGAAAAGAACATATGAAGAAGAATGATTTATAATAATAGACATTTATCCCTGTATAAAGAGAATAAAGGTATGGAATTCTGAGCCCTTGTTGGGCAATTAAAGTTTTTAAGGAGTAGTGGGGGAGGCTGCTTTGGAGAAAGGAATCTGTCATCAGTCTGTACCTGTATATGCAAGGACAAGTTACCACCTTCTATTTCTAATGGTGATGGTTTTGTTGCAGCCAGTTGGCATATGCTTTGCTTACTGTGGCTTAGAATTTGGCATAGTTTAGGTACATCCTGTCAATCATTGACTGGTTCATAAGATGACTATGGGAATGCCAAATTTATGGTTAAGTGGGCATATGTTGTGGAAGAGGGGGGGCGCTTGTGGGTTTCATAAAGATGTATTGTATTGGGTACTTGTAAAGGGTGGCTAATCACCTGTAAGGGTCTCAAGGTGCTGCTCATTTTATCAACCTCTGAAGGATGAAAGGCTGAGTGGACCTCACCTGGGATCGAACCTGCAACTCTTGAGTTGCTACAGAGCTCAGCCACAATGCCTTAGCATGTTGAGCTATCTGGTATTAATGCTGAATTATGTTTGTTAATACAGTTGGCTACAGTCTTTGCAACCACATATGTTGTATATATTATTTTAAGTGCTACATATCAACTTGGGTGTGTATGTGCACATAAACAAAAATAAAGGAATTATACAATATTAATACTATTGGTAATCAGACAGGATGATGTAGTTTAAAGGGCAATTGTAGCATAATAAACGGTCCTGTAATCTCCTTTTTCAGAGGGTTACAGGCAAAGGTTATTTTATAACATTTATGTGTGGGATGATGGGGAGATCAGACAGGAAATATGTTCTGTACTTAATGTGTTTGTAAAATACAGTATGTTGACTGGAATATCTCTGTTTTAAATGGAAAGTATGCTTGTTATCAAAAGAAGTGTGGCAAAGAGTAAGGGCAGACTTTATCAAGCCCTTCTCCTCCATTTGACTGCAGGTTCGCACAAGAGAACCTGCAGTCAGGATTAATCAAGCAGCAGTCATCAGACTGCTGTTTCTCTACTTTGTTCTCCCCATCTAAAGTGGAGAATTTAAATCTCCCTGTCTCGTCCGACTGGGGAGATTGACAGCTCCTGCTTGCTTGTGATATGCTGTGTGGAGGCAGTGTTGCACGCGAGCACAAAGGAGTGTTCACGTGCAATGTTAAATTCTGGCAGCGGATTGCTGCTCACCGGAGGACAGCTCGGGCAGACAAGGGCAAATATATACCGCCCTGTCCACCATGGTTTTACAAATCAAGCTCAAAGAGTGGCTTAGCTACATACATGTGAAGGTCGATTATGAAGTAATGAGAAACCATTGGTAATAAATACCACCCTCCTCATAAGACACTAATAACATAACTGTTTGAGAACAATAAAAAAATACCTATTTTTAAAATAAAGACCATTTAATGAATTAAACAGTAACACCGAATGATGTACAAAACACTTAACATTGATTTAATTATTTGCTTAAGTCCCAAGACAAGTGACAAAATGTACACTGCATAATATTTAAAGTGACCTCTTGAAGCATTGTTTATGTCATGCAACAGGTAATGTATTAAACAACACATATACAATTATTCTTGATGCATTAGCATTTGTGTGATATACCCTCCAGTTATAGTTATATATTGAACTGCAATTGAATATAGAGCGTATTGCCCCTGTTTAAAGGGACAGTAAAGTCAAAATTAAATGTTTATTATTCAGATAGAGCAGGCATTTTTAAACGACTTTCCAATTTACCTTAGCTATCAAATTTGCTTTGTTTTCTTGGTATCTTTAGTTGAAGAATAAACATATTCTTTTGCATTCTATGGCCCAGATTTAAGAGTTACAGATGGACAGGGGCGTACATCTGGCTAATGAAGTGCACACTCCTAATCTCACCTAGGATTACTCTTTTACTAAGGATACCAAGAGAACTAAGCAAATTTTATATTAGAAATAAATTGGGAAGTTGTTAAAAATGAAAAGTTGTTTAATCTTGACTTTACCGTCCCTTTAAGTGTGCATATATTTTTTTGTTAGCAATTTTATTGTTCTAGAAAAAAATATAAACAGATATTGAAAGCACTGAGGAATCAAAATGCTCATTCAGATTGCTTTCAGTTCTTTCATAAAAATTCAGGAATTCAGGTACATGCGTATCAATTTTTTGTTGTTGTTGCTATTAGGTTTTCTTTTTTTCACTTTCATCCTATGACCATTTATACTGCAGTATGATTTTTGTGCCAGCATTTATTTCTTGCTACTTCTGGTATAATTGTTTTTTTATTTTATTTTTTTCATGCAAATAAAAGAAATTCAGATGTACTTTGCTAATTTCCATATTGAATTAATTTGGAGATTCACTTTGTTAGCTCATTAATTGCATCGACATACAAATAAGACATTTACAGATTTTCTGAATAACTTGATAAAATGAAATGTTACAAAATATTTACGCACAAATATATGGGTACAAATTTGCCCTTATTGGTAATAAATGTTTTTTACTAAAATGATGGTGCCCGCACCTATTTAATAATATAATCTAATTTTGTATCACATGGCTTCCAAATGTAAAAAAAAAAAAATATGAATTAGCTTTACAAAATGTGGTGTTGAAAAGAACAGTAATAGGGGATCAACTAATTAACTTTAACGTCCCTGCCGTATTGCTGCGACAGTTATACTAATGTTAATTTTTAGGTATTTCTATTTCATTTTAAATAATTTATTTTTATATATTTTAATATAGTAAATAACATGTTCAATCACCCGGAGAGATAAGAATAATAAAAAAAAGGGAATCTTTACACATAAATATGTTCCTTATATTTTTGGAATCTAATATATACAGTGATATTGCACATTTTTGTAAAAAGAAAATGCTACAAAAATAAGTTCTTTAATACTCATGTTGGCCTCGAAATGTATGAGAAATATTCAAATGATTAAATGATTCTTCCAAAAGCTTAGACCCTTAGCATGCTGATTCTATCTGTATTATTTTTTTTTTTTTCAATTCTTTATAAAAATGTTCATGACAAAAGCAGAACCTCTATGGATGGGGGTGAGATAGATTATAATCTTCACTTTTTAAGGTGTTACTATTTTTTTATTTGTTGCACATTTAACATGCCTTAAAGGGACATAATACTCATATGCTAAATCACTTGAAACTGATGCAGTATAACTGTAAAAAGCTGACAAGAAAATATCACCTGAGCATCTCTATGTAAAAAAGATATTTTACCTCACAATCTCCTCAGCTCAGCAGAGTAAGTTCTGTGTAAAAAGTTATACTCAACTGCAGCCCAGCTGCAGGTAAAAAAGAAAAAAAAAATGAAGAAATGAACAGCAGCCCATCAGCAGTGCTGAGGTTATGAACTCTTTTACTGTGATCTCATGAGATTTCACTTACCTCTCATGAGATTTCATAGTGAACTTCCTTAAGCTGAATAGGGAAATAAGATGAGTGTGCACGTAAGATCACTCCCTTAGCTGTCACGGGACAGACATATTGATTTGCTGCTTAGAAGTGCTTTACAATGGGATGTGGCAACTGAGAAACTTTTGAGGTAAAATATCTTTCTTTTTTACATAGAGAAGTTCAGGTCATATTTTCTAGTCAGCTTTTTACAGCTATACTGCATCACTTTCAAGTGTTTAAACATTTGGGTATTATGGCCCTTTAAGATTTGGAATAGCAGTACTGTAATCCTGCTAAACCAATTTATGTAAATTATATCATTACTGGGTACCAGGACTGCCCCTGTACATAAAGGGATCATCTAGTCAAAGCATGCAATTTTAAGCAACTTTCTAATTTGTTACTATTATCATTTTTTTCTTAAAGGGACACTCAGGTTAAATTAAATTTTCATGATTCAGATGCAGCATGTAATTTTAAACAACTTTCCAATTTACTTCTATTAAAAAAAATGTGCACAATCTTTTATATTTACAATTTTTGAGTCACCAGATCCTACTGAGCATGTGCAAGAAATCACAGACTATACGTACATGCATTTGTGATTGGCTGATTGCAATCACATGGTACAAGGGGAGTGGAAATATACATAACTTTGAAATTTGTTATAAAAAAATATACTACTCATTTGAAGTTCAGACTAAGTGCTATTGCATTGTCTTGTTATCTTGTATTTGTGTTGACTGGTCCTTTAATTCTCTTGGCATTTTTTATCTGAAAATGAAAGAATGTAAAGTCTAGGAGCCGGCCCATTTTTTTGGTTGAGCACCCTGGATAGTGCTTGCTGATTGGTGGCTATATTTAGACACCAATCAGCAAGCATTACCCAGGTGCTGAACCAAAAATGGGCCGACTCCTAAGTTTATATTCAGATAAAGATACCAAGAGAATGAAGAAAAATTGATGATAGGCGTAAATTAGAAAGTTTCTTAAAATTGCATGCCCTATCTAAATCGCGAAAATCTTATTTTGACTAGACTATTCCTTTAAGCAATGACCACTACATCAGAAGAGAGGCAAAGTTCACCAGTGGATACAATTAGTCCAAATCAGTTTCTGCCGTTTGTTAATGCATTTTAATGCTAACATCAACATCAAAATATTTGTTATTTACTTTCTAGAAGTTCACATTTTTGTTCAGTGTCACTCTTTGGAGTCACGTTCAGTGTGTTTGTTCGAGAATAATTTGATTCAGAAACGGCAGCAATTTTCAACGAATTTTTGAAGGAGCTAAATTCCCAGGTATGTAAACGAATAATTTCCACACCACAACAACGTCTGGCAATTCTAAATAATTTTTTAAGTACAGTTTTCCTCAGAAGGATATAAACCCAGGGGTCCAAAATTTGATTCCATGTAGCCATACGAAGTGAAAAAAGTATAGTTTTTGAAATGTCCAGTAAGTTATCTCCATGTATTGCTATATTAGCCATTGTAACCTGCAAAAGAAAACATATGTTAAAAAGTACTCAGGTCAACAGTTTGTTAAATTACATGGCAAGTTAAATAATAATGTACAGTATTTAACATAATAATTTCAGTTATGCAAAGTGTCAAGTCAATTTTGAAAAATATACAGATTTGTGTTGCATATTAACATTCATTGACAGTCTTCTTCAAATATATCCTTTGCTCTTTTCTTGAATATGTAACATCCACTCAATATATCATTACTCATTTTCTGTTCTTCGTCAGAACTGTCTCCTCATTATCTCTGTCTCTGCTCTAAAATTGATTTCACAAATTGACTTAACTGTTTTCTACATGAACAGATACAGTAATTTTGTAATTATCTTAGAATTTCCACCAAGGCAAAATATAATGCCAAAATACTTGAGGTACTAACAAAACATACTATTTAATCATATGTAACACTATATTCACTACAGTAAAGAATTTGATTCTAAACAGATACAGAACAGAGAAGAGTAAATAACATTTTTAAATGACTTAAAAGGGCCCTATAACTTGATATATATCTTTGCAACTTTCTGTCAGACATTACTTTTCTTATACTGCCCTAGGCCCATGCAATTGTTTTTCCTCTACTTGGCTGTTTTACTTATTTTTCCATCATTAAGCTTCCTTTTATTTTATTTTTATTTTATTTTGCTTTCTTGATCTTTGCATACAACAACCACAAATGTGATGTTAGGCATAGGCCACCATTTATGAAGCTGTTTAAAAAGCTTTGGGGTCTTTTAGGTTCACTTATGCGACCCTGCAACCAAAAGTTAAGAAACCGTAGTTGTATTACCTTTTTCTCTTAATGTGTTTGCAACCTTAGAGGTTGCAAATGGAAAACACCCTGGACGTGTTTGTCTGGGATGACTGACAAGCCCTGCTCATGTGCAACTGTTTACATGTGAGCAGGGGGTGGGGTTGCATGAACAATTGCATGTGCAATCTTATATTTCAGCAGCAGATGCTGATCTGGAGGCCCTGAACGTGTGCGGACAGGTTCTCTCTATGAGAACCTTGTCTGCACGCAGCTTCATAAATGGGGAGATTTTTTCTAATGGGGACAACATTCTATCCCTATCCAACCTTATCAACATTTATTCTCATGATTAAAGGAATAGTAAACATATAATCAATGTTCATGTATTTTCTTTTATGATGGCTGACCATCCTATTTGCTCTATTTTCTATAAGCATTCTAAAATACAAAAAACTCTAAAATATCCTCCAGTGAGTCCCAATGTTTAGGTGAGGGGTTCTTTGTTTTAACTTCTGGCTGAGTACATTTATTATTTTTTTATTTATTGCTGCACATTGGATGAACTTAATATGTGTTTTGAACATTTGAATTAATTACCTACTACTAGTACTAGATAAAGTATGATTCCAACAGTATACATTTTTTGCACCTCCAAATATATAAAGCTCATGGTGATGGTTAATATAAATTATGTACTTAATCATACAATAAGCCAACAGATAGGAACTCATTCCTGAACTACTCTAGATTTTATCCTATCCATCAGAAAAGCGGAATCAGTGCAAATTATAGCCTATAATTTGCATTAGAAAATTATAGTCTGTTTCAAGTCTACTGTTCCAGAGGATAGAAATACTGAGAGTGGTGCATTGTAGTGGAAGAAGTCTAAGGGATATTCTGGTAAATGTGACCTGGTGCACTGTTACCAGAAACAGAACTGGTTAACCTCAACAAAACCTGGATGTTTTAGATGTGGAAACTGTGTCACATTTAATGACTGACTTGTAAAATATTTCTTCACCCACAAATGAATAGAGTATATAATATTAGACTTAGGGGTAGATTTATCAAATGTCGGGCGGACATGATCTGCTATAGCGGATCATGTCCGCCCGACCTTGATAAATGCAAACAGCATACGCTGTCGGCATTTAACATTGTACAAGCATTTCTTGTGAAATGCTTGTGCAATGCCGCCCCCTGTACATTCGCTAGCAGAGGGTGTCAATCATACTGATCATGTTCGATCGGGATGATTGCAGTCCGCTACCTCAGAGGTGGCGGATGAGTTAAGGAGTAGCGGTCTTATGACCGCTGCTTCTTAACTTAAGATTCAGGCGGACCTAAAACTTTGGGGGTAGATTGCAGCATCCACTTCTTGATAAATCTACCCCATAGACTCATGTGCACATCAGACTATATGGTGAATATAATTATTTGTCCCTGTTTCCTGTATTATGTTGGGAAAATAGTAACAACATTCAGGGAAAGAAGGAAAAATCTTAAGAGCTATCAGACAGGCTATTAAAACTGGATATTCCGACCAATCAGTGGTGATACATTTTCTGGCCACCAAGTTTCCACATTAAGAGCTATATTGACTGATTAAATACCGGTCCTACAGAAAGGCAATGACCGGATCTTTCACGCACAAAAACAAGATGGATTTATCTGTACACAGTTACTCCTAAGGGGTTAAACTCAATCCTGAATTTCAGCTGTTTCTATAAATTAACTTTGCAAACTGTTTGTTCATTTATCTAGAATAATGTTGCTATTATCTTTGTTTTTAAATTGTATGGAATGAATGGCTACATTCCAAGTGGTTTCTACCTGGCAATAAGAGATATGAAGAAATATCATGTAAATAGAGACACATTCCAATAAGGTATTTTTAATGTTTTTATTATTGTGTTTTTTTGTGGTGAGGTTATGCATCATTAGCCCCTATACAAGTGATGTCAAGTCAACTTGTGTGAATACATGCTGTATTTAGACTACAAAATAGAATGGGTTCCTATCACAATGTTTAATTGCACTTAAAGATTATATCTAGGAGTGTTGATTTTTGTGATATGCAGTGCTTTTATAATACTTAAGTTATAAGTGGTCTAATGATTGTACCTACAGAGCTATTGTGAGAGTTTTGTGTATATGTGCAGGGGCGGAGCTACCATTGATGCAGCAGGTTCAGTTGCACAAGGGCCCAAATGCTGTGGGGCCCCATAGCTGCTAGTCTATACATAGATATGTGCAGAATGTGTCTAATTCTAATTCAGGGGAGCCTTTTATTAGTGCAGGTTGCAGGTCCATCTATCTATTTATCCATCCTCAAAATCATTAGACAGGACAGCATGTATATTATTATTATTGTTTACTACTGAGTTACTTTTAGGGGGGGGCAAACAATTTTTTGTACCAGGGCACTCTGTTGAGTAGGTTCGCTACCGTATATTGGTTACCATGTTTACAATGTTTTTACTTCTGGTAGTTGCAAGATCATCACTTCCGGTAGGTGGGCTCACGAGTGTGTGAAGATGTGCCATAGCTGTTATTGGTTATTGGGGATATGGTTTTCATAAGATTTTTAAATATTAATATTAATATCTGCACATATCATTGTATTTTAAAGGGCTATAATAGTTGAGAAATGACATGCTTTTAATTAATGTAATTTTAAGACTATCGATCCTACACTACTGTCTACAGTGCTTCACAGGTCCAGAGCGGCAGATTTGCAGGGGTTAAACACACAGTAGCGTAGGTTTGATAGTCTTAAAATTACATGATCTTGTGAATTAGAGCTAGTAAGTTTTCTGCTATTATCACCCTTTAAACATTTAGGGCTAGATTACAAGTGGAGCACTAATTTATAGCGCTCCTGCAAACAGAAAAATATGCCTGTTTGCAGGCGTGTGATAAATAATCAGCCATTACAAGTGGCTGGTTATTGCTACTGCGAGCACTTATAAAATGAACCAGAGATCAGATAGACATACAGTATATATTTATATTTTCTGCCATCGCTGCGCTACTTACCCCCTTTACAAGACAGATTTCTGTAATGTTTAAAATATATGTGGGTCATCAAGAAAAAAGAAAGAAAAATATATGCAAGAACGCTAGACGGCAGTACTATTTCCTACCATGTAGTGCTCCAGACAACTACCTAGGTATCTCTTCAACACAGAATACCATGGGAACAAAGAAAATTTGATAATAGAAGTAAATTGGAAGCGTTTTAAAAATTGAACGCTCTGTCAGAATCACAAAAGAAAATGTTTGGGTTTTATATCCCTTTAAGTATTATTACAGCCTATTTACTTGCTTATTTACATATTCTGGGCACCCTGGAGTCCCTACGTATGTTACTCTCTGTCTGATTATTCTGCAGTCTGTTCATACTGGTTGCCTGACATAGATTTCCCACTTGTCACTGTGCCTTAAGAGAATAAGGTTGTTTATTAAAAAGCATGCTGTTCTGTCAACAGCAACTACAAATGCTCTCCGTGGCTATAAGGATTACAAATGGTTTCTTTCTTCAATGTTATTTGTGTGTTAAGCAGAAATAAAATATAATTAGATTTTTTTTTTTTCCTGGTAAGTACATGTTCAACAACATTCAAATTCAATTAGTCATCACATCTAGACATATAACAGGATATGCATATATTGCTTTGAAATTGAAAATGGATAAATGACAAAGTATAAAATGAGTACTTTATAAAATGAGCTTTGAACTACTTTGGTATGTATAATTAATAAATATAAATATTGTCTCATATTTGCCAGAAATGCATTTAGCAATCAATTAGTAAATGGTTAGCTAGGACCTACACTTGACAGTCTCTTAAAAGGGCTCATCATTCTATAATTTGCTCCTCTATCATAGTGAATATTACTTGCTCCTCCATCATAGTGAATATTACTTGCTCCTCCATCATAGTGAATATTACTTGCTCCTCCATCATAGTGAATATTACTTGCTCCTCCATCATAGTGAATATTACTTGCTCCTCCATCATAGTGAATATTACTTCCTCCTCCATCATAGTGAATATTACTTGCTCCTCCATCATAGTGAATATTACTTGCTCCTCCATCATAGTGAATATTACTTGCTCCTCCATCATAGTGAATATTACTTCCTCCTCCATCATAGTGAATATTACTTGCTCCTCCATCATAGTGAATATTACTTGCTCCTCCATCATAGTGAATATTACTTGCTCCTCCATCATAGTGAATATTACTTCCTCCTCCATCATAGTGAATATTACTTGCTCCTCCATCATAGTGAATATTACTTGCTCCTCCATCATAGTGAATATTACTTGCTCCTCCATCATAGTGAATATTACTTTATATCACTAAGGTGGACATTCATGAGTCAGCAGACAAGGAATTGCTTTATAAACATTAAAACAAACTGTAAAGTATTAAAGGGCCATACAACCCAACATTTTTCTTTCATAATTTAGACAGAGCATTTAATTTGAACCAACTTTCCAACTGACTTCTAGTTTTAAATATACTTTACTCTCTTGGTATGCTTTATTGAAGGAGCAGCAATGCTCTGCATGCAGTTAATTAAACACATCCTATAATATAAAAGGCAAAGTGAGAGGGGGAGAAAGAAAGAGAGGGGGAGAAAGAAAAATAGAGGGGGGACAGAGAGAGAGCAAAAGAGAGGGGGAGAAAGAAAAAGAGAGGGGGTAGAGATAGAGAGCAAAAGAGAGGGGGAGAGAGCAAAAGAGAGGGGGGGAGAGCAAAAGAGAGGGGGGAAGAGAGAGCAAAAGAGAGGGGGAAAGCCAAAAGAGAGGGGGGGAGAGAGTGTGCAAAATAGAGGGGGCAGAGAGAGAGAGCGCTAAAGAGAGTTGGGGAAAGAGAGTGCAAAAAAGAGGGGGGAGAGAGAGCGCAAAAGAGAGGGGGAAATTGAGTAAAAGAGAGGGGGAGAGAGAAAGCAAAAGAGAGGGGGGGGGAGTGCAAGGGGTGGCTTTAGGACTAGTTTTATGAATAAATGACGAAATGTATATATGTGCGGCAGCTAGCTCCCAGTAGTGCATTGCTGCAACAGAGAGGGGGAGAGAGAGCAAAAGAGAGGGGGATAGAGAGGGGGGGGGAGAGAGAAAGCAAAAGAGAGGTGGAGAGAGAGGGGGGGAGATAGAGAGAGGAGTTAGAGAGCAAAAGAGAGGGGGGAGAGAGAGTAAGAGAGAGGGGGGAGAGAGAGAAAGCAAAAGAGAGGTGGAGAGAGAGAGCAAAAGAGAGGGGGAGAGAGAGCAAAAGAGAGGGGGATAGAGAGCAAAAGAGAGGGGGATAGAGAGCAAAAGAGAGGGGAGAGAGAGAGAGAAAGCAAAAGAGAGGGGGAGAGAGAGAGAGGAGTTAGAGAGCAAAAGAGAGGGGGGAGAGAGAGAAAGCAAAAGAGAGGGGGCAGAGTGAGAGAGCAAAACAGAGGGGGCAGAGTGAGAGAGCAAAAGAGAGGGGGCAGAGAGAGAGAGCAAAAGAGAGGGGGCAGAGAGAGAGAGCAAAAGAGAGGGGGCAGAGAGAGAGAGCGCTAAAGAGAAGGGGGAGAGAGAGCACAAAAGAGAGGGGGAGAGAGCGCAAAAGAGAGAGGGGAGAGAGAGCAAAAGAGAGGGGGAGAGAGCACAAAAGAGAGGGGGGAAATTGAGTAAGAGAGAAAGCAAAAGAGAGGGGGGGGAGAGCAAGGGGTGGACCGCTGTACTGCAAAAAATGGCCCATGTGATTGGGCTTTAGGACTAGTTTTAAATGACGAAAGGTATATATGTGCAGCAGCTAGCTCCCAGTAGTGCATTGCTGCTCCTGTGCCTACCAAGGTATGCTTTTACACAAAGGATACCAAAAAAAGAAGCACATTATGTAACAAAATTACATTGGAAAGTTGTTAAAATTTGCAGGCTCTATTTTTGGATTATCAAAGAAAAAATATTTTACTGTCCCTTTAATGAATATACAGTACATCAGCAGATCAGGAATGGCTTTTTCTACATTACATTAGTATAAGGTATTAGGTATTATGGAATATACAGAAAAAGGAGAATGAGTGTAAATGTCTAAGAATAAGCCGTTCTTAAACTTAGAAAACCTGAAGACATAGGAGAGGCAGTGGCAAGAGGTGGGTATACAATAGTAATGTAAATAGACAAGATGATAACTTTGACAGGCTAAAAAATAAAGGCAAGAATTAGTAAGTTATGGCTAATATATGATATAAGTAGACTAGTATGGCCAGGAGGTATTACAGGCAAGCAAGTATGGCCAAAGTAGTAAAGGTCAGGTATTAACAGTAATGGCCAGCAGGTACTGTTATCAGGGAAAGCCCAACAGTTACTGACAGCAAACATTGGTCAGACAGGTACTAATAGCAGGTATAAGCCAAGCGTGTGTGATAAATCATAGCAAGCAGACTCAATATGCAAGTTATATTTTTCAGGTAAAAAATGCAAATTATAACCAGCAGGTACAATATGCAAGTTATATCCTTCAGGTACAAAATGCAAGTTATAGCCAGCAGGTACAATATGCAAGTTATAGTCAGCAGGTACAATATGCAAGTTATAGTCAGCAGGTATAATATGCAAGTTATATCCTTCATGTACAAAATGCAAGTTATAGCCAGCAGGTATAATATGCAGGTTATATCCTTCAGGTACAAAATGCAAGTTATAGTCAGCAGGTACAATATGAAAGTTTTATCTTTCAGGTACAAAAGTTATAGCCAGTAGGTACAATGCACAGTTTTTGACCAGCAGGTACAATATAAATGTTATGACCAAGAAATCAGTAAGGAGAAGAGCAGAGAAAGATTTGGGGGCCGATTTATCAAAGCTTCAACTGATAATGCGCTGGAAGTCCACGTCAAATTAGACGCAAAGTTGATTCGCCGTAGTTAACAAAGCGTCAAGATCGTCAAATGTTGAAATGTGTAACATAATATACGCTCCCGTGATATAAATCTGACACAGATCGATGCTTGTGTTATTCGAGCGGAATACTGATCATCCGCCATCACATTCGACACCATTTGACCATCTTGTCAATTTATCAAACATTCATCAGGTACGCTCATGTGTGTTCCCGACGCAGCTTACCTATCGTTCAAACTGCCACCCTTGAGGCCGCGAATGGCATAGAAATCAATGGGAGTCTAAAAACACAGAAAGGTTATGTTCGATGATGCAAGACAATGAAGCATATTAGATAATAAAAGTAAATTAGGGAGACGTTACCCTACTTATGGATTATGTTACATCTTTGTCTCTCATTGCAAAGCAAGGGGATAATATTATTGCTCCGAATTTGGTGCAAAGTATTGCTTTAAATTTGGTGCACTAGTAGATATAGGGATAAAAATGAAATAAATACATTACTACTTATGGATTATGTTACATCTTTGTCTCTCATTACAAAGCTAGGGGACAATATTATTGCTCCAAATTTGGTGCACTAGATATAGTGATAAAAATGAAATAAATACATTAGATAATATAACTTCCTTTTTTTTTGGATAAATCTATTTGCACCATGTTTAACACATGTCATACCAGTCCCATTCTCCACGTTGCACCAAATTTGATGCAATAATCAAACTCCTAAACAACCGACAAACTAGTAACGTTTTCCACAACTTCTTATTGGTAAATGCATAATCATGTGATTAATTAAATCAGCCAATCTGATTAAAATATGCATTTTCTACTATCACTAATGAATGAAATTGCCCTATACTTGAGTCATTGATCACTCATCAGAACTTGTAAGTGTCATTTGTTACATTGTGTATTATACTTTGAAAGTGTGTACAGTATATGCAGACATTCCAACCTGCAAAAATTTCAGGGAGGTGGCTTCACCCGCTACTGCACCGCCACCCTCCCTCCCAGTTATATATTGGACACCATGAAACCCTAAATAAGATAGAGACTTATCATTAAAGTAGCTTCCCACTTAAGTCACATTAAAAAAGTAGCTTTATTGCACAACCACATACAACAAACCTATTTTCCCGTGATTGTACGGTTGTTGAATGCTTAAATATTTTAGAATACATAGTTTAATTACGTGCAGTAAATAAGGTAGTATTTGTGTTTTATTTTATTGGAATCAGTGGGGACTTTTTGGTTACTGTTGCATGCTTTGAGGGTTCTATAACGTCCCAGAAACTAAAGGCATTCCTTAAAGAAACACTTTTCCGGATTTGGGCCATATTTGATCATGGTACTTGGAGTTTCAGGGAGATTGCATTCCATTTGCTGGAATCAGGAAGCCGCTATTACAATCAGGGAGATTACCTGAACTTCAGGGAGAGTTGGGATGTCTGGTATATGTGAAATTAGTATTTAAGATAAACATTGATGATTACATTAGGCCACACAGTGTAATATTTCTGACAGTAATTTTAATAAACAAATGATGTTTTATTTAATATAATCTTAAAGGGACACTAAACCCAAAATGTTTCTTTCATAATTCCGGTAGAGAATACGATTTTAAACAACATTCCAATTTACTTCTATTATCTAATTTGCTTCATTATTTAGATATTCTTTGTTGAAGAAATAGCAATGCACATGGGTGAGCCAATCACACGAGGCATCTATCTGCAGCCACCAATCAGCAGCTACTGAGCCTTTTCAGCAAAGAATATTAAAGGGACAGTCTTGTCCAAAATAAACTTTCATAATTCAGATAGAGAATGTAATTTTAAACATTACTTTTATCACCAATTTTGCTTTGTTCTCTTAGTATTCTTAGTTGAAAGCTAAACCTAGGAGGTTCATATGCTAATTTCTAAGCCCTTGAAGGCCGCCTCTTCTCACAGTGCATTTTGACAGTTCTTCACCACTATAGAGTGTTAGTTCATGTGTGTCATATAGTTAACATTGTGCTCATGCACGTGTAGTTCAGGTGAGCCAGCTCTGATTGGCTAAAATAGATGTCTTTCAAAAGAACTGAAGTAAGGGGGCAGTTTGCAGAGGATTAGATACAAGGTAATCCCAGAGGTATTTATATAACCGTGTTGGTTGTGCAAAACTAGGGAATGGGTAATAAAGGGATTATCTATCTTTTTAAACAATAAAAATTCTGGTGTAGACTGTCCCTTTAAGAGAATGAAACAAATTAGAAAAAAGAAGTACATTAGAAAGTTGTTTAAAATTACATACCCTTTATAAATCATGAAAGAAAAAAATGGGGTTTCATGTCCCTTTAAGCTTATAGCTCAAAGAGTAAGTCTACATAACATTACACTGTCATGAATCGGATATAGCAGAAATTAAAATCACCTCTTTACTTTCATGCAATTTTCAGTGTTTTTCTTCCTTCTCTTGAATTTCATTTTCTTTAAGAAATGTCATTTTATATGCCAGCCCATTTTATAACACCTGTGTAGGGTGGTGTTTCAAACTAGACTGCAATCAGGAAGATTACACAGGTGCAGAGAGAAAACTGGCCCAGCTCTTAAAATATCCATTAATTGCAAATATATACATATGATACCCTGATTACATGTAATTTTTTCAATTATTCTTGCTCAGAACAATTATATATTTACACTATATATATATAGTGGTATACATAAACATAGAGATATGAAAGTCAACATTGTTTAGGGACATGTAAATATGTTTGCAAAAGATTTCTGACGTAACACATACACACACACACACACATATATATATATATATATATATATATATATATATGTAACAGAAGCAAATGCACTCTCAGGACTTCCACAAAATTCTTCAATGGAACGTTTTCGGGTTCACAACCCCTTCATCAACAAGTATGTGCAAAAATATATGTACACATTATAGCATTAATAATCATTTAAAAAAAAGAAAAAAATATGAGATAGAAGGCATATCATGATTTATAGAAATAAAAATACACATTCATTTATGTGAAGATATCATATATCAGATTTTTTGTATAACAAATAAATAGAAAAATAACTTTCTATGAGATATTATTGTTTGTTCAGGTATAAATCTAGCTATTTCTTGGACATTAACAGATAAAAAATAAAAGATTAGCTTTAGAGAAATGTGCTTGTTCATGGACAGTAATTAAATGGTATAAATAAAGTTGGAAAAAAACAGAATATCCGCAAAATCGATGACTCTTATTTATCAACAGTCCAATGCTCATTGCGCCGTACTTGACACGTGTGTTTTTGACAGGCTTTTTAATAAATAAGGCCATCGTATGTAGATTTGCGTCAGCGATGTCTGGCGAGTGTATTAACTCCAATGAATGCGCCAAGATCGACGCAATGATAAATCGGCCCGTTGGGGGCATATCTATCAAGCTCCATATGGAGCTTGAAGACCTGTGTTTCTGGCGAGCCTGCAGGCTCGCCAGAAACACCAGTTATGAAGCAGCGGTCTAAAAACTGTTGCTCCATAACCTGTCTGCCTGCTCTGAGCAGGCAGACAGATATCGCCGCAATTCAACCCGATTGAGTACGATCAGGTTGATTGTCACCCCTGCTGGCGGCCGATTGTCCGTGAATCAAGAGCTGCTGGTGCACTGCAATGCTGAATATGGAAAGTGTATTGCTCTCCGCATTCAGCGATGTCCGACAGACCTTTTGTTAAATAGGCCCCTTGGTGTCAAGTACATATTTACGTTCCCCTAAATCAGCTGAGCGTCATTACCACAAGACAATGATACAAAGACAGTACCCTGCCAAGCAGTAAAATTTAACTGAGCAGAAGAGACACCTACTTCCATTAAGAAAAGCACCTGCTCAGAAATTTTGGGTCCCTGCAAGAGAAACAGAAGTCTCCTGTGTTTCCTTAACAAACAGGGAATTAACCGTATGAGTAGAAGAAGGGGTAGTTGAACATATATATATATTTACGGAGTTCCTGCTTGGATAGAAATGGAAAACTAAATATAGGATTACTGCATCTGTTTTTACAGTGTTTATGTGCAGGCATCCTATAATATAAAAGGACATGTGTTCATCTGAAGCTGTCATGCGCAGTAGGGACTGCGCGAGAACAAACACACCTGGCCTTCAACAGAGTCTCAGACTGACCTGGCATCTGGGGCCGACTGGGTGTGAGGGGGACGTGATGTGGACAGGGCGTGATGTGGGCAGGGCTTGTCAGCCCAGGGCGTGACCGGTGTGACGTGCGTGGGGCTGGGTGGGCCCAGGCAGATATGAGAGAGTTTAAAAGAGGAGGGATAGAGAGAGAGAGAGCAAAATAGGGGGATAGAGAGAGCAAAAAAGGGGGAGAGAGAGAGGGAGAGAAACAGCAAAAGAGAGGGGGGAGAGACAAAAAGAGAGGGGAAAGAGAGAGCAAAAAAGGGGCGGAGAGCACAAAAGAGGGGAGAGAGAGACAGAGAGAGAGAGAGCGCAAAAAAGGGGGAACGGGGGGAGAGAGAGAGAGCAAAAGAGAGGGGGGAGAGAGTGCAAAAGAGAGGGGGTGAAGAGAGGGGGGAGTAAGAAAGAGAGAGCAAAATAGAGGGGAGAGAGAGAGCAAAAGAGAGTGGGAGAGAGAGAGCACAAGAGAAGGGGAGAGAGAGAAAAAGAGAGGGAGAGAGAGCAAAAGAGAGTGGGAGAGAGACAGCAAAAGAGAGGGGGAAGAGAGCATAAGTAAGGGGAGAGAGAGCAAAAGTAAGGGGAGAGAGAGAGCAAAAAAGGGGAGATAAACAGAGCAAAAGAGGGGGGATAGACAGAGCACTAGAGGGGGATAGACAGAGCAAAACAGAGGGGGAGAGAGAGAGCAAAAGAGAGGTTGGAGAGAGAGAGAGAGAGAGCAAAAGAGAGGGGGGGAGAGAGAGCAAAAGAAAGGCTGTAGAGAGAGAGCAAAAGTGGGGGGGAAAAGAGAGTGACAGCAAAAGAGAGGGTGGAGAGAGCAAAAGAGTGGAGGGTAGAGAGAGATCAAAAGAGGTGGGAGAGAGAGAGCAAAAGAGGGGGGAGAGATAGAGCAAAAGAGAGGGAGAGAGACAGCAAAATAGAGGGGGGAGAGAGAGAGCAAAAGAGAGGGGAAGAGAGAGGGGGAGATAGAGAGAGCAAAAGGGAGGGAAGAGAGAGAACAAAAGAGATGGGAGAGAGCAAAAGAGAGGGAAGAGAACAAAAGAGAGAGAGAGAGACAGCAAAAGAGAGGGTGAGATAGGGGAGATAGAGAGCAAAAGAGAGGAGGAAGAGCACAAAAGAGGGGAGAGAGAGCATGCAAAAGAGAGGGGAAACAGAGAGGGGGAGAGAGAGCAAAATAGAGGGGATAGAGAGCAAAAGAGAGGAGGGAAGAGAGAGAGAGCAAAAGAGAGGGGGGCAAAGAGAGGGGGGAGAGAAAAGAGAGGGTGGAGAGAGAAAAGAGAGGGGAACGAGAGCAAAAGAGAGAGGGAGAGAGCATAAAAAAGGAGGGAGAGAGAGCAAAAGAGAGGGGTGACAGACAGCAAAAGAGAGGGGGAGAGAGAGCATAAGAGAGGAGGGAGAGAGAGAGAGCAAACGAGAGGGAGAAAGAGAGCAAAAGAAAGGGGAGAGAAAGAGCAAAAGAGGTGGGATAGAGAGAACAAGAGGGGAATAGAGAGAGCAAAAGAGAGGGGGAGAGAGAGATATCAAAAGAGAAGGGGGAGAGAGAGAACAAAAGAGAGGGGGGATAGAGAGAGAGCAAAAGAGGAGGGATAGAGAGAGCAAAAGAGGGGGGATAGAAAGAGCAAAAGAGAGTGATAGAGAGAGCAAAAGAGATGGAGAGAGACAGAAAAAGAGAGGGGGGAGAGAGAGCAAAAGAGAGGGGGAGAGAGAGCAAAAGAGAGGGGGAGAGAGCATAAAAGAGGAGAGAGAGAGAGCAAAAGAGAGGGGGAGAGCGCAAAAGAGAGGGGGGAAGAGGGGGGAGAGAGAGAGAGCAAAAGAGAGGGGAGAGAGACAGCAAAAGAGAGGGGGAGAGAGAGAGCATAAGCGAGGAGGGAGAGAGAGAGCAAAAGAGAGGGAGAAAGAGAGCAAAAGAAAGGGGAGAGAAAGAGCAAAAGAGGGGGGATAGAGAGAAAAAGAGGGGAATAGAGAGAGCAAAAGAGAGGGGGCAAGAGAGAGAGATCAAAAGAGAGGGGGGAGAGAGAGAACAAAAGAGAAGGGGATAGAGAGAGAGCCAAAGAGGATGGATAGAGAGAGCAAAAGAGGGGGGATAGAAAGAGCAAAAGAGAGGGAGAGAGACAGCAAAAGAGAGGGGGAGAGAGCAAAATAAAGGGGGAGATAGAGAGAGCAAAAGATAGGGAGAGAGACAGCAAAAGAGAGAAGGAGAGAGAGCAAAAGAGAGGGGGAGAGAGAGCAAAAGAAAGGGGGGAGAGCACAAAAGAGAAGGGGAGAGAGAGCGTAAAAAACAAGAAGGAGGAAAAAAGAGGGGAGAGAGAGCAAAAGAGAGGGAGGAGAGTGCAAAAGAGAGGGGGAGAGAGAGAGAGAGCAAAAGAGAGGAGGAAGAGAGCAAAAGAGAGAGGGAAGAGAGAGAGCAAAAGAGAGAGGGGGAGAGAGCAAAAGAGAGGGGGGATAGAGAGAGTACCGCTGCACTGCAATATATGGCCCGTGTACACGGGCTTTAGAACTAGCTTATAATATTGTGCTCATAAAAAGTGTAACAACAGGAAGTGACATATAGATGTATTTAGATAGCACATATAAATAATTATGTAGATATATTGTTGTATGATAGATTTATAAACCTTTTTAGTTATGATTTATATTATTTATATTTGTTCTTATTGTCACAGAGACACTTTGCAATAGAGCCACAGCCATGTATTGTTTGCATAGCTCCACCCAATCCACGCCAAAAAAGCACATAGAATACTGGTAGTATAATTTAGCCATACTTGTTGTTTAAAGGGATAGGAAAGTTAAATGAAATACAATTTCATGATTCAGATAGAACATGTCATTTTTAAATTCACTTAACTTTGTTCTCTTGGATACCTTTGTGGAAAAGGATGTGTACATATCTTTAAACAGCAGCAATTCACTACTGGGAGCTAGCTGTTGATTGGTGGGTTACACACATTTGTCTTTTGTCATTGTCTCACGATATGTGTTTAGCTAGCTTCCAGCAGTGCATTATTGCTCTGAAACTGACTTTAACTATGTGTTTAATCACTTTGCAAACACATGGTTATATACAAGCAATAGTGAAATAATGGTATTGTTCTAATTTAGAGCATTTTCTTTATTCACTGCTTTAACTTGCAGGTTAAATCACCGAGCTCCACATCAAATTCCTTACTCTCAAGCACACAATTGGCATATAAATTAAATATGTGTGGAATAGTAATGATGTATCCACTCTCTTAACTTTAAGGGAATTGGAGAAGGAAAGCTATGGGGATACATTATCTATAACTTCCGGAATTAATACATTAGACCGTTCAAACATTTCAGCTTATGAAGTTAATGAATTCCCCTTTGAACATTGTAACTTAAAAAGAAAATCGATATTCTATCCTACTAATACGTAGAGTATATATCAGTTTACAATAAATTAGTATGTGATGATTTTGACAAGATTTTCAATAGGGATATAGAGAACCATAAACCTATTAGGGATTACTTAATACCTGATAAAAGACTAGCATTAAAAAATCTTTTAAACACCCCTGATATTATATTTTGTGCAGCAGATGAAGGGGGAGGAATAGGGATGGGCGAACGTTTTGCAACATTCGAAAAATAAAACAAATTTTAACACATTTGTTCATTTGTTTCGAATGTTTGTACAACATTCTAACATTTGTTTAATGTAACAGCATTTCTAATGCTATCTTTAAATATAATATTCGATTTTAATTTTTCTAACAAGTCAAAAAATTAGAATCAATGTATTTATAATAGTATTTCTAATACTCTCATTTGATACTCAAAAATTTGAATCAACATATTTGTATCTATTATGTATCATTTTACTAAATTTCCTACCACATGAACTATTGAAATCATGAATAGTATTTGATACATTAAATTTTACATTAAAAAATTTGAATTTGGATATTCGATATAATTATTAATATTCGAAAACAAAAGCAACATTCAAAAACCGGTAATAACATTTGTTTACCGAATTTTAATGAATTTTCCTTCTTATCAGCTTTTGATTGTTCAAAATGAATGTCCGCAGGACTATTAGTCCTATCAAATGATCACATTTTAAGCACGTTTGCCCATTCCTAGTGAGAATTAGTAGTGTAGAACAGGAAGGAACTTCTTGAGGCTTATATCCTATTAAACAATCAATACATTTTTAAAGCACACACTTTTAACCTAACTATAAGTTATAAAAGAGATATTTTCAATATATTAACATCAGCCAAAAATGATGGAATTTTAAATGATTTGGAATTTCATTTTATTTATGATACTTACCCTAAAAAAAGCCTGTTTTATCATTTACCAAAAATACACAATGACCCACTACACCACCTTGGTAGACCAATTATTTTGGGAATAGGGTCTCTGTGTTATAACCTTTCTTAATACATAGATTACTTTTGCAACCTTTAGTAATGAATACCAAAGCTTATTTAAGGGACACAATAGATGACATAAATAAATATAAAGGAAAACCTTGGTGTCAAGATTATATATGGGCGATATGAGATGTAGCAGCATTATACACTAGAATTACCCATAATAATGGTCATTTAGCAATAGAACAGGAATGTATTAAGAGCAATATGTCAAAAACACAAATATACGGCTAGATTATGAGTTTTGTGGGTAATGGTGTGCGGTGCTAACGTGCAGTTTATGCTCACCGCTCACCTACAGGCAACACTGGTATTACCGGTTTTTACAAACCCAGCGTTAGCCACAGAAAAGTGAGCAGAGAGCATTACTAGCGGTGAGCTGGTAAAACGTGCTCGTGCACGATTTTCCCATAGGTATCAATGGGGGAGAGCTGGCTGAAAAAAAACCTAACACCTGCAAAAAGCAGCGTTCATTGATTCCTATGGGCAAATAACATTTATGTCTACACCTAACACCCTAACATGAACCCCGATTCTAAACACCCCTAATCTACACTTATTAACCCCTAATCTGCCGTCCCAGACATCGCCGACACCTACATTATATTATTAACCCCTAATCTGCCACTCCGGACACCGCCGCCACCTACATTATATGTATGAACCCATAATCTGCCGTTCCTAACATCGCCGCAACCTACCAACATTTATTAACCCCTAATCTGCCGCCCCCAACGTTGCCGCCACTATATTAAAGTTTTTAACCCCTAAACCTAAGTCTAACCCTAACCCCCCTAATTTAAATATAATTTAAATAAATCTAAATAAAATTACTACAATGAACTAAATTATTCCTATTTAAAACTAAATACTTACCTTTAAAATAAACCCTAAGCTAGCTACAATATAACTAATAGTTACATTGTAGCTCGCTTAGGGTTTAATTTTATTTTACAGGCAACCTTGTATTTATTTTAACTAGGTACAATAGTTACTAAATAGTTATTAACTATTTAATAACTACCTAGCTAAAATAAATACAAAAGTACCTGTAAAATAAAACCTAACCTAAGTTACAATTACACCTAACACTACACTATAATTAAATAAATTCCCTAAATTAACTACAATTAAATAAAATTAAATACAATTATCTAAAGTACAAAAAAACCCCACTAAATTACAGAAAATAATAAAATAATTACAAGATTTTTAAACTAATTACACCTAGAAGATGCCGTCTGGATGAAGACTTCTGGCCATCTGGAAGGACCTCTTCTGCCCGGATAGGATGAAGACTTCTGCCCATCTGGAGGACCACTTCTGCCCGGTTGGGTGAAGGCGTCTCAAGGTAGGGTGATCTTCAAGGGGTTAGTGTTTTATTAAGGGGGGATTGGGTGGGTTTTAGAGTAGGGTTGGGTGTGTGGGTGGTGGGTTTTAATGTTGGGGGTTATTGTACTTTTTTTTACAGGTAAAAGAGCTGATTACTTTGGGGCAATGCCCCGCAAAAAGCCGTTTTAAGGGCTATTTGTAATTTAGTGTAGGGTAGGGCTTTTTATTATTTTGGGGGGCTTTTTTATTTTATTAGGGGGATTAGATTAGGTGTACCGTAATTAGTTTAAAAATGTTGTAATTATTTTATTATTTTCTGTAATTTAGTGTTTGTTTTTTTCGTACTTTAGATAATTGTATTTAATTGTATTTAATTGTAGTTAATTTAGGGAATTTATTGAATTATAGTGTAGTGCTAGGTGTAATTGTAACTTAGGTTAGGTTTTATTTTACAGGTACTTTTGTATTTATTTTAGCTAGGTAGTTATTAAATAGTTATTAAATAGTTAATAACTATTTAATAACTACTGTACCTAGTTATAATAAATACAAACTTGACTGTAAAATAAAACTAAAACCTAAGCTAGACACAATGTAACTATTAGCTATATTGTAGCTATCTCAGTGTTTATGTTATAGGTAAGTATTTAGTTTTAAATAGGAATAATTTAGTTAATAGTTATTTTATTTAGATTTATTATATTAAATTATATTTAAGTTAGGGGGGGTAGGGTTAGGGTTAAACTTAGCTTTAGCGGTTAATAACTTTAGTATAGTGGCGGCGACATTGGGGGCGGAAGATTAGGGGTTAATAAATGTAGGTAGGTGTCGGTGGTGTTAGGGACGGCAGATTAGCGGTTAATAAAATGTAACTAGTGTTTGCGATGCAGGAGTACGGCGGTTTAGGGGTTAATATATTTATTATAGTGGCAGCGATGTCCGGTTCGGCAGATTAGGGGTCAAAAGATTTATTTTAGTGTTTGCGATGTGGGGGGGCCTCGGTTTAGGGGTTAATAGGTAGTTTATGGGTGTTAGTGTACTTTTTAGCACTTTAGTTAAGAGTTTTATACTATGGCGTTGTAGTGTTATACTCTTAACTACTGACTTTTAAATGCGGTACCAGGCTTGACAGGAGAGGGTCAACCGCTAACTTTTTGGAAGACTCGTAATACCGGCGCTATGCAAGTCCCATTGAAAAAAGAGGATACGCAATTGACGTAAGTGGATTTGCGGTATTTTTGAGCCTGGCCTAAAAAGTGAGCGTTACACCTGTAAAATCAAGAATCGCAATACCAGCGGGCGTTAAACAGCAGCGTTGGGACCCCTCAATGCTTCTTTTTAAGCCTAACGCAAGACTCGTAATCTAGGCGATAGTTTTAATACAGGCTATTGACTTTATTCTTAATCACAACTATTTATTTTTTTTTGAGTGCCAGTTCTATAGACAATTACAAGGAACAGTTATGGGGACTACTTTTGCGTCCTCATATGCTAATCTACACATGGCCAATTTGAGGACAAATATATCTGTACAGAACATCCTTTTAGGTCAAAACTAATTAGTTGTCACCTCTACATTGATATTATCATTATTTGCCAGGGGACCTTAGAGGAGGTCAAACATTTTATGCAGTATATTAATGCAAACATGTGGCTCTTATACACATATTCAACCTATCACTTTTTCCGGCTCATTCCCTGCCTCCTTCAAACATGCCCCCATCCTCAAAAAACCCTTCCTTGACCCTAACTCTCCTGCGAACTACCTTTCTGCTAAAAACAAAGGCTACTACTCTATACTCATCTTACTTGACCTCTCTGCTGCCTTTGACACTGTTAACCATCCCCTTCTCCTACGGACTCTCAGCTCTCTTGGGCTTTGTGACACTGCCCTCTCCTGGATTTACTCTTATCTCTCTTACATATCCTTCTCTGTCTCTTTTGCTGGTGGCTCCTCCTCTCCATTGCCTCTGTCTGTTGGAGTACCCCAAGGCTCTGTCCTAGGTCCTCTACTCTTCTCTATTTACACTTCTTCACTGGGTAAACTTATCAACAGCTATGGCTTCAGCTATCACCTCTATGCTGATGATACCCAGATCTACCTTTCCACCCCTGCACTCTCCTTCTGTCAATTCTCACATCAGCAACTGCTTATCTGGCATTTCCTCCTGGATGGCCTCTCACCACCTAAAAATAAACATGGCCAAGACCGAACTACTTCTAATCCCCCCCTCTAACTCTACTACAGTTTCTAAAATATAAAGTGATCAAATAGCTTAGTACACATGAACGCTCTTGTTCAAGTAGATAACAGACATTAAAATTAGGTGCTGTCAGATGTTTGAATGAGCAAAACACATTGCATAAATTAAGATCAGCAATGTCTAGTGGTTTGGCATTCAGATTGTAGTATAAACCAAAATGCATGTGCCCTGACACCTGTTTAATTGTGCCCATGCCAAATGATTATAAGAGACATATTCCAGAGCTTTTCAGGCTTCTAAAATTAGGAATTAGTGAAGCAAAAATACAGATAAAATTAAAACTTGAATTGAATGCAGCCGTGATTTGAATATCTGTTATCTCCAGTAGTAAGCACAGAGCAGTGTTTTTACACAAAGCACTAGACTATAAGTGGTTACCCACTAACTTTGCTAGAATTAATAATATAATGTGGGCGGGTAAGGTTAATGCATATATTAATTAAAAGTAAAAAGTTTGCACACAAGTGAAACCTGATGCAGGCTAACTTCAGGAATTCAGATATTGCTGCTGTATTAACTTCTCCCCACACTTATTGCTTGTTATATACAGAAATACATTTTAAAAATAAAAGAACATTTTCTTCTATGTGAAGAACATTGAAATGTTAAATATGTCTATTACCAATAAGGTAAAACAGATAAAAAATAGTTATCATGTTTAAAGGTATTTGAGTGGAAAGGGCTGCAAAGTATATACAGTATTTATATATATGTGTATACATGTGCATATGTGTGTATACATGTGTTTATATGTATGTACTGTGTATGTGTATATATATATATATATATATATATATATATATATATATATATACATACATACATACATACATACATTTTAGCCCTTTCCAGTTAAATACCTTGTCATATACCATATACATTTTAAACCTGTGTATATTAGTTTGTTTAAATGTATTTATGTTGTGTTAGGTGAATATTGTTTTTAAGAAACAGATGAAAAAAAGGAGGGTGCTAGAAAGTTAGAAGCAACAAACACATTTATTCATAAACATCTAGTCAGGATATTAAGCCACAATCAATACGTAAAAATGAAAATAAAAATAATGGTTGTAAGTATATGAATAAAATTATCGTTTAAAATAAAGGGATGTCTCCCTTGTAGCTGAGCTTAAAATATTGCTCTTAAAAACAGACTTAATTTAAAAACAGCCTAGTTGGACAGCAGGAAAAATTACAACACTATCTCAATGCATAAAATTAAAAAACAAAATATATTGATGAAAAATAATATATATCTTCAATATATCACATTAAAGAAAAAAAGAACAAAGATACAAATCAAAAAATAGTGTATATATGTATATGCATAACATGTAGTCCCAAATTGGTCCTTGAAATAGCGTATCCTTAATATCTGAACCCAAATGGGTAAAGTAGCTGTAAATGTCTCCAGATAAAGTTGAAAAACAAACAGCTGTTACTGTAACACTCCTTCAACAGGGGATTAATATGGCCACTATGTGGCAGAGTGATGGAATATCAACAGGATAAACACTATATCGAACACTCCTGGCTTCTTTGTATATATAAAATCAAGAAAATAGAGAGACGCACTCACTGAGACAGAACAATAGCTAGAAAAACTTCTGTGCTTGTCCACAAGGCCAGTGCCACTCAGGGTGCAGTCTCTTTTTGCACACTATGCCTTTTCACAGAGAAAAAATATCCTGTAGCATATCAGTCTGATCTTGCCCAATGACAGTCCAGCGCCGAAATACCAGGCAATTCTTCTCTGAACAAGACAAACAACAAACCCCAGACGTACGTTTCGGCCTCTCTTGGGCCTCATCAGTGAGGTGCAGTTGCATATCTTTAGGGCATCATTTGATCACAATTAGAGAGTCTGCCTCATCCATCTCGGCAACTCTGCATAAACTGGAGCACTGGAATTCAAGTCAAAAGCGGAAGCCATTACTCTGGAGGAAGAGGGGTGAGTGAGATCACTCTATCGATCTCCAGAAGACGAGTGTTATCCAATTTAAATTCGGTCTCATAATTCATAGAGCACTGAAACAAAGGGTGCATTGAATTGTATGAACTGCTGAAGAGGTTATTTGTGAACTATCTGCTCCCATAACGGAGTATTTGTGTTATATATACAAAGAAGCCAGGAGTGTTCGATATATTGTTTATCCTGTTGATATTCCATCACTCTGCCACATAGTGGCCATATTAATCCCCTGTTGAAGGAGTGTTACAGTAACAGCTGTTTGTTTTTCAACTTTATCTGGAGACATTTACAGCTACTTTACCCATTTGGGTTCAGATATTAAGGATACGCTATTTCAAGGACCAATTTGGGACTACATTTTATGCATATACACACTATTTTTTGATACATATCTTTTTTTCTTTAAGCTGGTATATTGAAAACATTTAATTTTTTATGCAACAATATATTTTGTTTTTTTTTCATTTTATGCATTGAGATAGTGTTGTAATTTTTCCTGCTATCCAACTAGGCTGTTTTTAAATTAAGTCTGTTTTTAAGAGCAATATTCTAAGCTCTGCTACAAGGGAAAACGTCCCTTTATTTTGAACGATAATTTTATTCATATACTTACAACCATTATTTTTACGTATTGATTGTGGCTTAATATCCTGACTAGATGTTTATGAATAAATGTGTTTGCTGCTGTTTCTTTTCAATTCTATCCACTTTGAGGGAGGTGGTTTGGGAGCGGCCGAGTTGTAACATTTGGGCTCAGCACTGTTCTTATCTGTTTATTCTAACATGAATATTGTTTTTAACTCACACTTTATGCTAGGTCTTTAATTACACTAATCCGGTAAGCGCTATTTAGCGTGATCGCAATATTGCTTATCGTGTCCCTTGCTAACATTAGCATGCCACTTGTAATTTAGCTTAGAGTTTTTATTTGCTGTACCATTTCTTTTTGGGATATGTTTATAATGCACAGATGCATAGAAAGGCCTTTACAATTTACCTGAATTAATATATTTATATATAACTAGTAGGGTTAACAGGTGTGCCGTATTTTAGCAGGCTCTCCATTAAAATCAACAAAAAAATACTTTTTTAAAGTCCCCTGAGATTCAGTTAAATTTAACAGGCTCTTTATGCCTCTGTGTAATACAAATATGGTCCTAAAAGATACATTGTGCATGCACTACCATAAATGTTGCTGACAGCTAAGGAGGGTAAAAACAACACTGTTTTATGTGTTACTGACAGTCTAATGTGAGTGTTAAAGAGACAGTCAAGTCAAAATTAAACCTTTATGATTCAGATAGGGCATTTGATTTTAAACATCGTTCAAATTAACTTTTAGCATCCAATTTTCTTTGTTCTCTTTATATTCTTTGTTAAAAGCTAAACATAGGTAGGTTCATACGCTAATTTCTAAGCCCTTGAAGGCTGCCTCTTATCTCAGTTAATTTTGACAGTTTTTTCACAGCTAGACAGCGCTAGTTCATATGTGCCATATAGATAATAACATTGTGTAACAAAATAAAAATATTTTTTTTTATCTATTTTGTAAACTTTTTCTCACTGAACATTAGTGTTGCTTTCTCACTGAAATTATTTACACACAACTACTGCAGTCATAAGACAAGTACAAATGGTTGGCAGTGAAGGGGTTAATCAGTTAGCTTGTATGTTTCATGTTTGCTGTAATGTAGAGATTACCCACTCACCTTATACCTCCCACCCCCTGATCCATTCCCGATCCCTCCCAAACACTTATCTTTCCTCCTCCTCTCTCCCCCCCCTCACTGTTTACAACCATAACTGCAAAGGGCTCAACTGCCCTTATATATATGGCTATATATATACAGGGAGTGCAGAATTATTAGGCAAATGAGTATTTTGACCACATCATCCTCTTTATGCATGTTGTCTTACTCCAAGCTGTATAGGCTTGAAAGCCTACTACCAATTAAGCATATTAGGTGATGTGCATCTCTGTAATGAGAAGGTGTGTGGTCTAATGACATCAACACCCTATATCAGGTGTGCATAATTATTAGGCAACTTCCTTTCCTTTGGCAAAATGGGTCAAAAGAAGGACTTGACAGGCTCAGAAAAGTCAAAAATAGTGAGATATCTTGCAGAGGGATGCAGCACTCTTAAAATTGCAAAGCTTCTGAAGCGTGATCATCGAACAATCAAGCGTTTCATTCAAAATAGTCAACAGGGTCGCAAGAAGCGTGTGGAAAAACCAAGGCGCAAAATAACTGCCCATGAACTGAGAAAAGTCAAGCGTGCAGCTGCCAAGATGCCACTTGCCACCAGTTTGGCCATATTTCAGAGCTGCAACATCACTGGAGTGCCCAAAAGCACAAGGTGTGCAATACTCAGAGACATGGCCAAGGTAAGAAAGGCTGAAAGACGACCACCACTAAACAAGACACACAAGCTGAAACGTCAAGACTGGGCCAAGAAATATCTCAAGACTGATTTTTCTAAGGTTTTATGGACTGATGAAATGAGAGTGAGTCTTGATGGGTCAGATGGATGGGCCCGTGGCTGGATTGGTAAAGGGCAGAGAGCTCTAGTCCGACTCAGACGCCAGCAAGGTGGAGGTGGAGTACTGGTTTGGGCTGGTATCATCAAAGATGAGCTTGTGGGGCCTTTTCGGGTTGAGGATGGAGTCAAGCTCAACTCCCAGTCCTACTGCCAGTTTCTGGAAGACACCTTCTTCAAGCAGTGGTACAGGAAGAAGTCTGCATCCTTCAAGAAAAACATGATTTTCATGCAGGACAATGCTCCATCACACGCGTCCAAGTACTCCACAGCGTGGCTTGCAAGAAAGGGTATAAAAGAAGAAAATCTAATGACATGGCCTCCTTGTTCACCTGATCTGAACAGTACACCTCTCTGAACAGTGTCTGGGAGGCTGTGGTTGCTGCTGCACGCAATGTTGATGGTGAACAGATCAAAACACTGACAGAATCCATGGATGGCAGGCTTTTGAGTGTCCTTGCAAAGAAAGGTGGCTATATTGGTCACTGATTTGTTTTTGTTTTGCTTTTGAATGTCAGAAATGTATATTTGTGAATGTTGAGATGTTATATTGGTTTCACTGGTAAAAATAAATAATTGAAATGGGTATATATTTGTTTTTTGTTAAGTTGCCTAATAATTATGCACAGTAATAGTCACCTGCACACACAGATATCCCCCTAAAATAGCTATAACTAAAAACAAACTAAAAACTACTTCCAAAACTATTCAGCTTTGATATTAATGAGTTTTTTGGGTTCATTGAGAACATGGTTGCTGTTCAATAATAAAATTAATCCTCAAAAATACAACTTGCCTAATAATTCTGCACTCCCTGTATATATGTATTTATGTGTTTATATGTGTGTATTTATGTGTTTATATGTGTATGCATGTCTGTAAATACATATATACACATATAAATACATATGTACACACAAAAACACATACACATCCATATTTAGTAAACCCGACGTGCAAGCACAAGAGATAAACCCATTTTTGCTCACGCGCAACTGTTAATGCCACTTGTAATCTGTTCTTTAATGGGTAATGGCAATTTTTAGAAGCTAAAGGGTTGATCACAATGTAGAAAAACACTTATAAAATGACTTATCTACAAAATTCCTATTAAACTTTAATGGTGGTTTTATGTAGAAAATCATTAGATATATTTTGCTAAAGGATTGTGATCAACCCCTAGGTGCCACATATTATTAATGGGACATGAAAACCCACATATTTCTTTAATGATTCAGATTAAACAATTTTCCAGTTTACTTTAATTATCAAATTTGCTTTGTTATCTTGGTGTCCTAGCTGAACACATATGGTGAACCAATAAAATAAGGCATATAAGTGCAGCCACCAATCAGCAGCTAGCTCTTAGTAGTGCATTGATGCTCTTGAACCTACCTAGGTATGCATTTAAGCAAATAATATCAAGAGAATGAAGAATATAAGATAATATAAATAATTTGGAAAATTGTTTAGAATGTTATGCTCTATCTGAATCATGAAAGAAAATAATTGAGGTTTCATGTCCCTTTAAGGAGATTATGGGGTCAATCACAATAGTTTTTAGCAAATTTTGTTCAATGCTTTTTCTACAGAATTCACCATTAAAATCTTTAGGGATTTTTGTAGACAAATAATTTAAAAAGCTTTTCTAAAGGATTGTGATAAATCCCTATAAGTTGTTATTTATGCATAAGAGATTTGTAAAATGTTAAAGGTATAGTCTAGTCAAAATTAAACTTTCATGATTCAGATAGAGCATGCAATTTTAAGCAACTTTCTAATTTACTGCTTTTATTAATTTTTCTTCATTCTCTTGGTATCTTATTAAAAAAACTGGAATGTAAGCTTATGAGCCACCAATTTTTGTTTCAGCACCCTGGGTAGCACTTGCTGATTAGTAGCTACATTTAGATACCAATTAGCAAGCGCTACCCAGGTGCTGAACCAAAAATGGGTCAGCTTCTAAGCTTACATTCTTGACAAAAGTTTAATTTTGAGTAGACTATCCCTTTAAGTAATGTTACAATATAAAGCTTAACGTTTTTATTTATAGTATCAAATTCTGCTGTATTTCTATTTCCATCACAAATATTATAAGCTTCAGCTCCACCTGTTATGTTATCAGCATAATATGCAGGGGTGGGGGGGGGAGCTGTTTAGCTATTGATTGTAATGTGATTGTAAACCTAGGATTATGACCATAATAAACACATGTTAATGTGAAGCTTATGAATTAATAATACTCCTGAAAAAAAGTCTGTGTCAACTGTCTGGTCCATAGTGATGTCTTGTTACTGAAAAAAATGGACACCTCTAGCCTAGTGTAAAAATATTGTATTTAAAGGGACAGTCTAGTCCAAAATAAACTTTCATGATTCAGATAGGGCATGTAGTTTTAAACAATTTTCCAATTTACTTTTTTCACCAATTTTCCTTTGCTCTCTTGGTATTCTTAGTTGAAAGCTTAACCTAGGAGGTTCATATGCTAATTTCTTAGACCTTGAAGGCCACCTCTTTTCAGAATGCATTTTAACCGTTTTTCACCACTAGAGGGTGTTAGTTCATGTGTTTCATATAGATAACACTGTGTTCATGCACGTGAAGTTATCTGGGAGCCAGCACTGATTGGCTAAACTGCAAGTCTGTCAAAAGAACTGAAATAAAGAGGCAGTTTGCAGAGGCTTAGATACAAGATAATCACAGAGGTAAAAAGTATATAAATATAACTGTGTTGGTTATGCAAAACTGGGGAATGGGTAATAAAAGGATTATCTATCTTTTAAAACAATAAAAATTCTGGTGTAGACTGTCCCTTTAACAAATATTTGTAGAAAGGCATAAACAAAGATCTGTATGAGGAGAAAAAGCCCTACAACAGCAAGTAACAATGACAACTCAATATATTTACGCGGGGTAATCATTGTTTCTGTATATTTAAAAATAAAGGTATTTCTGTTCTACTGCTCCATTGCTGATTTTATTGACACAATATTTGTGTTTTTCCTGCTGTTACTATGTCTATGAAACGGGCATGAGCATGGAAATGTTTATAGTGTATCAAATAAGTTTTTAATCCAGAAACATTTTAAAAAGGCTGCCATCTTGACTGACAATAAATACATAAATAAATTAAAGGGACAAAGAAGTGTCCTTTGTTGAAAAGCATGCCTATGTATGCTCAGGAGCAACAAAGCACTACTAGGAGCTAGATGGTGATTGGTAGTTATGCATATGCTTCTTGTCATTGGCTCAGCAGATGTGGTCATACTAGCTCTCAGTAATGCATTGTTTCTCTGGAGCTTACTTTATTTATGTGTTTAACTCATGCAAAGGCTGTTGATAGAAGTATGCTTTAGTTCAATAATAAAATGTTCTAAAAAATTAGTGCATTTTCATTTTGCAAATATATGTCCCTTTAAGATGCTCCTTTTAGATTTCTGTTAGTGCACCCAGTAAATCTTGTTACTGTCTTTTATAAAACATCTAAAATGGGGAACCCTAAAGTGTTGTTATGTTTTTACTTAAACATTGGCAAATAGAGATATTGAGAACCGTGAAGAAAAATGGTGCTCAAAAAATGTCAAATCAGTTAGCAGATAATACAGTTCATAAAAATGTAAAGGGTGATTACATGTTAAAGAGGTAAAATAGTTGTTTAAACTTATGACATTAAAGGTGAATTGAGTGACGCACATTCGGATACATGTGTTTTCTTTTTTCGTCAAATTATTTGTTCAATAATTGAAGCATTGTGAAATATGTGACCCTCTGGTGAAGACATCCCTAAACTGAGAAACTGTATATGTCTGGTGGGCTGATATTCAAAATCTTACCAGCATGGAGAGAAATCACACAAAGGGCTAGATTACAAGTAGAGTGCTAAATATCGCTTGCGTGCAAGGGATATAGCGCTCCACCTTGTAATACCAGTGCACGCTAATGTTTCATGGTTTAATACCAGTGCACGCTAATGTTTCATGGTTTAATACCAGTGCACACTAATGTTTAATACCAGTGCACGCTAATGTTTCATGGCTTAATACTAGTGCACACTAATGTTTAATACCAGTGCACGCTAATGTTTCATGGTTTAATACCAGTGCACACTAATGTTTAATACCAGTGCACACTAATGTTTCATGGTTTAATACCAGTGCACGCTAATGTTTCATGGTTTAATACCAGTGCACACTAATGTTTAATACCAATGCACACTAATGTTTCATGGTTTAATACCAGTGCACGCTAATGTTTCATGGTTTAATACCAGTGCACGCTAATGTTTCATGGTTTAATACCAGTGCACACTAATGTTTAATACCAGTGCACGCTAATGTTTCATGGCTTAATACTAGTGCACACTAATGTTTAATACCAGTGCACGCTAATGTTTCATGGTTTAATACCAGTGCACACTAATGTTTAATACCAGTGCACGCTAATGTTTCATGGTTTAATACCAGTGCACACTAATGTTTAATACCAGTGCACACTTATGTTTCATGGTTTAATACCAGTGCACACTAATGTTTAATACCAGTGCACGCTAATGTTTCATGGCTTAATACTAGTGCACACTAATGTTTCATGGCTTAATACCAGTGCACACTAATGTTTCATGGCTTAATACCAGTGCACACTAATGTTTCATGGTTTAATACCAGTGCACACTAATGTTTCATGGTTTAATACCAGTGCACGCTAATGTTTCATGGCTTAATACCAGTGCTCGCTAATGTTTCATGGTTTAATACCAGTGCAAGCTAATATTTCATGGTTTAATACCAGTGCTCGCTAATGTTTCATGGTTTAATACCAGTGCAAGCTAATATTTCATGGTTTAATACCAGTGCTCGCTAATATTTCATGGTTTAATACCAGTGCAAGCTAATGTTTCATGGTTTAATACCAGTGCATGCTAATGTTTCATGGTTTAATACCAGTGCATGCTAATGTTTCATGGTTTAATACCAGTGCTCGCTAATGTTTCATGGTTTATTTTGCATACGTTTTCTTCCAATATAACTCTGACCTATGTATTTTTTTCCAATGCCCCAAACAGGCTAAGGTGCCTCCTGCAGAATACAGAACACTGACCCTACAACAGTCTACAAGTGGTTGCTTGATCAGTGCAGAATCTCATGTATAGCTCATGAACTGGCCACAGCAAAGGAGATAAATATTAGAGATGTGCAGCCAAGAAATTCTATTTTGTGATGAAATTTTCTATCCGAATATTCAGGGATTTTCATTTCCCCCGAATATTCAGTGGCTGCACTATTTAGTATTCATTTAGTTTAAAATGAAACAAATACTGAATATTACTTAACCCCTTAAGGACAAGGCCATTTTTCAATTTCTTACCCTTAAGGACCAGGGCTATTTTTACATTTCTGTGGTGTTTGTGTTTAGCTGTAATTTTCCTCTTACTCATTTACTTTACCCACACATATTATATAACGTTTTTCTCGCCATTAAATGGACTTTTTAAAAATACCATTATTTTTATCATATCCTTTAATTTACTATAATTTTTTTTATAAAATATGATGGAAAAATGGAAAAAAAAAAAACACTTTTTCTAAATTTGACCCCCAAAAATCTGTTACACATCTACAACCACCAAAAAACACCATGCTAAATAGTTTCTAACTTTTGTCCTGAGTTTAGAAATACCCAATGTTTACATGTTCTTTGCTTTTTTGCACGTTATAGGGCAATAAGTACAAGTAGCACTTTGCTATTTCCAACCTATTTTTTTTTTTTCAAAATTAGCGATAGTTACGTTGTATTACTGATATCTGTCAGGAATCCCTGAACAACCCAAATTATTGATCTAGGCCCATTTTGGTATTTCATTCCACCATCTCACCACCAAATGCGATCAAATAAAAGAAATCACTAACTTTTTCACAAACTTTTTCACATAATTTCGGTTTCTACATTTTTTATTTATCACAAATTGAATTTCTTGGCTGCACATCTCTAATATTTATCTCCTTTGCTGTGGCCAGTTCATGAGCTATACATGAGATTCTGCACTGATCAAGCAACCACTTGTAGACTGTTGTAGGGTCAGTGTTCTGTATTCTGCAGGAGGCACCTTAGCCGGTTTGGGGCATTGGAAAAAATACATAGGTCAGAGTTATGTTGGAAGAAGACGTATGCAAAATAACTAGTATTAAACCATGAAACATTAGCGTGCACTGGTATTAAAACTAAATTTCACCTGTAGCTACAATACGTACCTTAATGCGCTCTGAAGAGCACGCTAACCTGATCCTCTTATTGCCAGAGCCCCAGCCAAGCTAACAGCAGGCTTAACGCTTTTGGTTCCCAGAACCTGCACTATCTTAAGTGCAGGTCCTGGAACCTGAGCGTGCTAATCCTCCTGTCATGAGGCCGGGGCTCTGGCAAGAAGAGGATTGGGTTAGCGTACTCTTCAAAGCACATTGAGGTAAGTATTAACCCCTTAAAAACTTTAAGAAAACAAAAATCAGATGCATAAACATACTCAAGAGTCTTCAAGAAGTATGGCCATGGACTGCAAAATGTTAGTTTCAAATTCTTATAAAACAATTCTGGTATGACAAAACTATTATGATGCAGTGCTTAATTGTCAATATATATTTAACTAAACACATATTATACACTTTAATAGCTCTTCTTAATATATACATAATCCCTTTGAGCAGTGTGTGCTGACCGTGATTATAGAAATTAAAGTGATGGTAAGCTTAATGGAAGTTAAAACGATAGTGTAGTCAAAATTAAACTTTCTAGATTCTGATAGAGCAAGCAATTTTAAGCAACTTTTTTATTTACTCCTATTATCAGTTTTTCTTCCTTTTCTTGGTATCTTTATTTGAAAAACATGAATGTAAGCGTAGGAGCCAACGCATTTTTGGTTTAGCACCTGGGTAGCGCATAGCCACCAGTCATCAAGCGCTACCCAGGTGCTGAAAACGTTGAAAAATTTATAATAGGAGTAAATTAGAAAGTTGCTTAAAATTGCATGCTCTATCTGAATCATGAAAGTTTAATTTTGACTAGACTGTCCCTTTGATTCATTATTTGTAATCCTTATCACTGTACAAGTGGATCATTTTTTTTTCCTTTTAGCAACTGTTAAAGGGTTAAATTCTGTTCTGCTAATACTACTCAGTTCACTTTCCTCTGTTGGCCGACTCTAAACTATTATGGCTCACACACACAGATTGACTTGCAGTGAAAATGTCACTACTAAAAATAGTGGTTTACAGTGGGCCAGTAGAGGAGTGTGAACCGAGTAGGTATTAGCGGAACACAGTTTAACCCTTTTACAACCACTAAAAGTGTGTGTGGGGGGGGGGGGTATGTATCCACTTTTACAGTAACAAGGATTACAAATAATAAGGATTTAACTTTACCATCACTTTAAAGCTTAAAAGATCAGTAAATAATTCTTGCTTTGTGTAAAAACTGCTTATTCTGGAACCTGCAAATTATGAAAATCTAATAGCTGGTTTAGGCAATAGGTAGCATTTTGAAAAAAAACTAAGATTTCACTTTTAGGCTTCTGCAGGGAGTGTGGGACAATTTATTTTTATACAAAAGCAAGATATGGCGTGTGAGTTTGGTCAAATGAAAGAATCCGGTCAGACTTTTGCTATTGATGGTGTTACTTACTTTCTTTCTTTTAAGGGGGTGGTAAAGTCCAACTTAAACTTCCATGATTAAGATAGGGCATGTAATTTAAAAAAAATCTTTAATTTACTTTTATCATCAAATTTGCTTTGCTCTCTTGATATTCTTAGTTGAAAGCTAAACTTAGGTAGGCTAATATGTAAATTTCTAAGCCCTTGAAGGTTGCTTCGTATCTGAATGCATTTGACGGTTTTTCACAGCTAGAGGGTGTTAGTTCATGTGTTTCATACAAATAACATTGTGCTCCTGTACGTGGAGTTATTTAAGAGTCGGCACTAATTGCCTGAAATGCCAGTTTGTCAAAAGATCTGAGATAAGGAGACAGTCTGCAGAAGCTTAGATACAAGGTAATTACAGAGGTAAAAAGTATATTTCTATAACAGTGTTGGTTATGCAAAACTGGGGAATGGTATTAAAGGGATTATCTATCTTTTTAAACAATAAAATTTTTGGTGTTTACTATCCCTTTAATGCCTACCTAATAAAATGTTTTGGATTTATATATTTATACTGATGAATCAGTGTGGAAATCCTTTTTTTGTCTAAAAGCAAGAGATGTTTATTATCCAACTTAGAAAAGATGTTGGAAACAGAAACTTGGCTTGATACTTTATGTGTGTCTGGGTGTGTACAATAACACTCATTGATTTTAGCATCCCATTTCCAGAATGTATTAGCAACTATGTGAAAAGAACAATAGCTTATCTCGCTAATGGATTCGTCCTTCCCCTGATTTAAAAATCTGAACATCGTCGTTTTATGTTCTCTAGATGATCTACAAATACCAACATAATTGGACTTTATTAAATTTCAATGAAAATATAAGATGTGACAAAATAAAGTATATGTTCAGCCCGCCAGAATAATTTGGACTAAATTAACTGCTTACTGAATTTTAAGTATAAAGTAATGATCATGTTCTTATTAAATACAATTATGTGAAGTGAGGTAACCCTGGTAAAAATTAAAGGGACACTAAACCCAATTTTTTTCTTTCATGATTCAGATAAAGCATGCAATTTTAAGCAACTTTCTAATTTACTCCTATTATCAATTTTTCTTTGCTCTCTTGCTATCTTTATTTGAAAAAGAAGGCATCTAAGCTAAGGAGCCAGACAATTTTAGGTTCAGAACACTGGACAGCACTTATTTAAGGGTGGCTAACATTTAGCAACCAATCAGCAAGTACCCAGGTTGTGAACCAAAAACGGGCCGGCATCTAAACTTACATTCTTGCTTTTCAAATAAAGACAACAAGAGAATGAAGACAAATTGATAATAGGAGTACATTTGAAAGTTGCTTAAAATTGCATGCTCAATATGAATCATGAAAGAAGAAAAAAATGGGTTCAGTGTCCCTTTAAATCAAACTTAATACAGTGCGTTTTAATTCAAGAAATATTATTAGAGAGACGTTGAAAATTATGAAACTGATTTGGTTATTCTGAAATCCCTTGCAGCTCTTTTCTATTTATCTTGTTGAAACTTGCCTATACATAAAAGTAATATTGTTTATTCGAACAGGCATGGGAAAAAAATAAGTGAATCCATAAATCTCTTTAACCTATGCAGATACTGAACCCTCAATAGAACCTTCCACTAAGTGTTTAATAGAATAAGTTTGTTTAACAAATAACTCCCAACATTTCTAAAATAATATCCATTTATCATTGCACAAGCATTTCTAGTGAAATGCTTGTGCAATGCCGCTCCCTGGGGATTCACGACCAATCGGCCGCTAGCAGGGGGTGTCAATCAAACCGATCGTACAACAGTGGCTTCTTAACTCCTGTTTTCAGCGATCTGGAAACTACGGGGGTAGATTGCAGCATTGGCCGCTTGTAAATCTACCCCTTGGTCAGAGTCCTGGTAACCCATCATCAGAAATATGGAATATCTGGGGCAAGGTTAAGTTATTCATTCCATTAGTGTTACTTGCTGTGAATTATTATGGGTCAGGTCAATCCTGAGACATGTATAGTTTCCCAGTTTCACTTTGTAAAACCCTGTGAGTGTGTTTATGGTAGAACATGTGAGTGTGTTTGTGGTAGAACATGTGAGTGTTTTTATGGTAAAACATGTGAGTGTGTTTATAGTAGAACATGTGAGTGTGTTTATGGTAGAACATGTGAGTGTGTTTATGGTAGAACATGTGAGTGTGTTTATAGTAGAACATGTGAGTGTGTTTATAGTAGAACATGTGAGTGTGTTTGTGGTAGAACATGTGAGTGTGTTTGTGGTAGAACATGTGAGTGTTTTTGTGGTAGAACATGTGAGTGTGTTTGTGGTAGAACATGTGAGTGTGTTTGTGGTAGAACATGTGAGTGTGTTTGTGGTGGAACATGTGAGTGTGTTTGTGGTAGAACATGTGAGTGTGTTTGTGGTAGAACATGTGAGTGTGTTTATAGTAGAACATGTGAGTGTGTTTGTGGTAGAACATGTGAGTGTGTTTGTGGTAGAACATGTGAGTGTGTTTGTGGTAGAACATGTGAGTGTGTTTGTGGTAGAACATGTGAGTGTGTTTGTGGTAGAACATGTGAGTGTGTTTGTGGTAGAACATGTGAGTGTTTTTGTGGTAGAACATGTGAGTGTGTTTGTGGTAGAACATGTGAGTGTGTTTGTGGTAGAACATGTGAGTGTGTTTGTGGTAGAACATGTGAGTGTGTTTATAGTAGAACATGTGAGTGTGTTTATGGTAGAACATGTGAGTGTGTTTATAGTAGAACATGTGAGTGTGTTTATGGTAGAACATGAGAGTGTGTTTATGGTAGAACATGTGAGTGTGTTTATAGTAGAACTTGTGAGTGTGTTTATAGTAGAACATGTGAGTGTGTTTATGGTAGAACATGTGAGTGTGTTTGTGGTAGAACATGTGAGTGTGTTTGTGGTAGAACATGTGAGTGTGTTTATGGTAGAACAAACACACTCACATGTTCTACCACAAACACACTCACATGTTCTACTATAAACACACTCACATGTTCTGAATATGTGAGTGTGTTTATAGTAGAACATGTGAGTGTGTTTGTGGTAGAACATGTGAGTGTGTTTATAGTAAAAACATGTGAGTGTGTTTGTGGTTGAACATGTGAGTGTGTTTGTGGTAGCAGGATCACATAGGGAATTATCAATATTGGGCTGTTCTGGATAAGAATATTGTTATCCTTTGCTGAAAGGTTCATCTAGGAAAGATCATGAGCAGCAAATCACCTAGGTTCTAGCTGCTGATTGGTGGCGGCATACATAAACCAATTCTCATTGGCTCACCCATGTGTTCAGTTAGAAACCAGTGGTGCATAGCTGCTCCTTCAATAAAGCATACCAAGAGAATGAAGCAAATTTGATAATAGAAGTGAACTGGAAAGTTGTTTAAAATTGTATGTTCTACCTAAATCATGAAAGAAAATGTTTGGGTTTCATGTCCCTTTAAGGGCTTAGAAATTAGCATATGAGCCTATCTAGGTTTAGCTTTCAACAAACAATACCAAGAGAACAAAACAAATTTGATGATAAAAATGCATTGGAAATTTGTTTAAAATTGCATGCCGCATCTGAATCATGAAAGTTTAAAGGGAAACTGAACCCAAATTTTTTCTTTCATGATTCAGATAGAGCATACAATTTTAAGCAACTTTCTAATTTACTCCTATTATCAATTTTTCTTTGTTCTCTTGGTATCTTAATTTTAAAAGCGGGAATGTAAATCTTAGCAGCCAGCCCATTTTAGGTTCAGCACCATGGATAGCGCTTGCTTATTGGAGGCTTACATTTACCCACCAATAAGTAAGCAAAACCCAGGTTCTCAACCAAAAATGGCATCACATTCCCGCCTTTTAAATAAAGATAGCAAGAGAACGAAGAAAAATTGATAATAGGAGTAAATTAGAAAGTTGCTTAAAATTGCATGCTCTATCTTAATCATGAAAGAAAAAAAATTGTGTTTAGTGTCCCTTTAATTTTGACTAGACTGTCCCTTTAATCCACAGCTATTAACAGCAACATAACTGTCACTGCATTAGCAACAGCATCTTGTGTATCTGATCCTTAGTATTTATTCTGTACAAAGACTTTAAACAGAAACCTTACTGGCTAAACTTTAACATTTATGTTGACTTCCTGCTGAATTCACTTTCTCCCTTACTGTCTTGTTTATAGCACCTCATCGTATGAAAAATACATTATCCTCAAGCATAGAAAACCAACAGCTTGCTTAGAGTCATTAAGCAGCTACTGTGGAACACACCAGTGAGCAAATGATTATATGTACTATATTTTTATTTTGCCTAAAATGGATTTGACATACAGTATGTGAAATCAGATGAGTTTGAAACTAGCCTCTTTTTTTCCTCTAAACCCAGCTGAATTGCTGCAGATCTGTCAACTATTATTTTCCATTTGGGACTTTGCTGCTTATGTAATTTCCTTTAGTGTAACATGTTATGCATTATATTAAATATGGCCAGTCATTTAAAGTCACTATATAAATAATTGAAAACATATAAACTCCTAAAACTATAAACTACTTTTAGAGCAATTTCATTTTAAAGGGACACTGAACCCCATTTTTTTCTTTTGTGATTCAGATAGAGCATGAAATTTTAAGTAAATTTTTAATTTACTCCTATTATCAAATTATTTTTCATTCTCTTGGTATCTTTATTTGAAATGCAAGAATGTAAGTTTAGATGCCGGACCAACATCCTGGGTTGTCCTTGCTGATTGGTGGATAAATTCATCCACCAATAAAAAAAGTGCTGTCCAGAGTTCTGAACTCCAAAAAAAGCTTAGATGCCTTCTTTTTTAACTAAAGATAGCAAGAGAACTAAGAAAAAATGATTATAGGAGTGAATTAGAAAGTGTCCCTTTAAGTATTTTAAAATTTAAGAATGTAGGCTGGTATTGAGGAAGCATAATGCTACCTATGTGTCTGTAGTAAATATACATAAAAAGCATTATATATAAATGTGTGTGTATGTATATATATATATATATATATATATATATATATATATATACACACACACAAACAATACTAGTTTATGGTCATATGGTATAATTTTTTTAAAAGAACAATGGCAAAAGAAGTTATGCTTTTTTCACAGAACTTTAAATCATTACTGTAATTTTTATGAATTGAGTTCTAAAAGCTAGTGAGCTTTGTACGAGTCTTGTATTTGTTTGAAAAGGGAGTATTTAGATACAAAAAGAATGAACTGATGCTTGTATTTTTTTACACAGTAGCATCAATTTATTATCATTCATAAAGATAAAAAAAAATAGATGCAAATTGATGTGATTTCTGCCTAGCTTTAAACCGATTAAAACTAGTTATACTCATATACAAAACTATAAAGGAAAATTGCCACCAACTAAAGTCCGCATTGTACCACAATACATTGGAGGAAGGTTGTTGTTAAAAATCAATCAGACACCATGATGACATCTTTGGGACACAGGTAGCACATTTTTGTGTATGCATATCTGAAACATTTACATTAACCAGGGTTCATATACTATACAGGGCTATTTTAAAAGTAAAAAAATCACCAAATAAAGTCCATCAAAGATGGTCCCTCAAGACAAAGGCGCCCTCTAGAGGCTTCCGTCGATGGTTGTTGGGAGATGCACCAGGATCCGCTCTACTTGGAACAAATGGAGAAACTGCAAATATGAAAAAAACGAAAAAGGCGCTCCAATGGTGCAGTAGATTACAACAATTGTAGGAAATTGTATCAATACATCACTCTACAGAATGATACTCACAGAAGCGGCACAATATGTGGCAGTGCAAGTCAGGCAGGCTGGATAGATTGAGAGCCCACCAGTTGGCTCTCTCCAATGGTTGCTGCAAAATAAAATGCAAGGAGGGAGGGGGAAGGGTACTCCAATAGTGCATGAAATCACTATAAAATAGAGAAAATTCCCAAAGACCCTCTAAAGAATATACTCACAAAGTGGCGCACTATAATGCAGTGCAAGTCAGACCAGTTGGGTTAATATGAGCCCACCAGCTAGCTCACTCAGGCAAACAGGTACCAGATCCACAGTTAGAATAAAAGTAAAAAAAAAACACACTCACAGTCTTAGATTAATACCAAATTAACCATTATACAAACAGTATATTTAAAACTTGATTATAATTTACTTTTATTCTAACTGTGGATCTGGTACCTGTTTGCCTGAGTGAGCTAGCTGGTGGGCTCATATTAACCCAACTGGTCTGACTTGCACTGCATTATAGTGCGCCACTTTTGTGAGTATATTCTTTAGAGGGTCTTTGGGAATTTTCTCTATTTTATAGGGATTCCATGCACTATTAGAGTACCCTTCCCCCTCCCTCTCTGTATCTTACTTTGCAGCAACCTTTGGAATATCCATGAATTGGAGTGAGCTAGCTGGTGGGCTCTGATCTATCCAGCCTGCTTAACTTGCACTGCAACATAGTGTGCCGCTTTTGTGAGTATCATTCTGTAGAGGGATGTATTGATACAATTTCCAACAATTGTGATCTTCTGCACCATTGGAGGGCCTTTTTCTGTTTTTTCATATTTGCTATTTTAGAAGTGGAGCACTATTTTGCGCTCCCACTCAAGTGTAAACTTCACTAGACATAGGCTTTTTGTGCACGTCGGGGTATCACATGTATTCATTCTTCATATGCGCTAACCCAATCGCGTTAGACCTAAAGCTCGAACCCAGAAGCGTGTTACGCACATTTTACATTTCTATATAAAATAGATATCTAATTGAGATTAAAAAAAAACAAGTCTTTGACTTGTCTAGAATTGGTAATGTATTTACAATAAAAAGTAAATTGTTCCGCAAGTGAAGAACATTGGAATGTTAAATATGTATGGTAAATATACAGTAAAACACAAAATTATTTAAATGCATATGTACACATACATACATATATATATATATATACACACACACACATATATATATATATATATATATATATATATATATATATATATATAAAACAACTTTTTAAATTATGGGGAGGTGAAAAGGAAGTTTAAAAATTTATAGAAATTAACTCATTAAATGGATTCTGGGTAAGATATGCATATGAGGTTCACAATGACTCACTTTTTTACTTCAATCTGCTTTTACGCAGACTACCTTTACGCCATAGCATAGTTGTATACACAGCTTTTAAGCTTAGCTGGGGGTTTAGTACAGTGATTCATAACCATCCCAGGACAGCTGTTTTGTGGTTTTGGCCACTCATCAGCTGTGAGTAGTTTGAATCACTGCTAGGTGAAGTTGATTTTTGTGCAAAATACAACATTTAAAATTATGGGGAGTTGAAAAGTGAGTTTCAAATCCTCCACTAGGCACAAAATGTAGAGAAAATAACACATTGTAGTTCATTAACAAATCTAGACAAGAGAGAAGACTTGCATTTCCCACAGAAAACCTCTGGATACATTGTTTCCAATGCAGCAAAGGATTCTGGGTAAGATATGCAAATTATGTTCACAATGACTCACTCTTACTTCAGCCTGCTTTTAGTCATTGTAAAATATCTCGCTCAATATTTTTTACATTGCAAGTTGAAGGTAAAGTGATGCTACTTACGCTTTATTCTTCAAATAAAAAAATAAAAAAGTTAAAGGGACAGTCAAGTCCAAAAAAAACCTTTCATTTTTCAAATAGGGCATGTAATTTTAAACAACTTTCCAATTTACTTTTATCAACAATTTTGCTTTGTTCTCTTGGTATTCTAGTTGAAAGCAAACCTAGGAAGGCACATATGATAATTTCTAAGCCCTTGAAGGCCGCCTCTATTTTATTTACTTTTCACAGCAGGGGAGAGCTAGCTCTTGTAGGCCATATAGATCGCATTGTGATCACGCTCGTGGCTAATGGCAGACACTGCACTAATTGGCTAAAATTCAAGTCAATAGATAATAACTAAAAGTCATGTGATTGGGGCGGTCAGAAGATGCTTAGATACAAGTTAGTCACAGAAGTAAAAAGTGTATTAATATAACAGTGTCAGTTATGCAAAACTGGGGAATGGGTAATAAAGGGATTATCTATCTTTTTAAACAATAAAAATTCAGGTGTTGACTGTCCCTTTAAATAAGAGGTTCCAATAAATCTTTAAGAGGGATAAAAAAATGTAGTTTTATTCAACCCCTTAACTGCTGAGCTATTTCCATCCAAAAATGTGTAAAAAAAAGATTATTTCTATTAACATTTTAATAAACATGGTAGTAAAAAGTTGTTTTATTACTAAACTCTATAGGTAAAAGAAGAAAGTGTTATCCTCATATAAATAAGGGCCTTATGTGTATATAGGGGCTCACATAAGCCTCTACTCATATAGATGCAAATTTATTCACACCAGGTGATTACTATTACCACAGTGATGACCTGACTATTAAAATTTATATAGGGGCTTTATTTTAAAGAGGGGCTTATGGGCTTTAAAACAAGGAGTTATGGGGGCCTTTTTGATGGCCTGCTATAAGAGCCTATATCCCCCTCATATTGTATGTCTTTTTAAATTGTGTTTATACTTTATACGCAAAGACACACATTTTTTTTTAAATAGCAGGAAATTGTCTTTCAAACAGTGTGTCTTGAGGATCTCTAGGAGATAAGGAAACCGAGATCTAAGCGTCTGAGTATTTTCTCCCTCATTCAGCTCCCAAAAGCTCCAGACAGCAACCCAGTTATTCTAGATTCCTGGATTTCCACTAGGTCGCCTTTTATGCCCTATTAAGTGCAGGGGGGTGCATGATTAGCTTTGAAAGTGCTTCCCTCCACTCTTAAAACATTTGTGCAGATGTTGACCATGTTTCGTCATCTGGACTAAAAGGAACATTCCAGCCAAAACTGAAATCCACATAGATGCATTTCAGTTTTGAATAAAAACATTTTTGTAATATAGATGTATTAACAAAAATGCTTCTTATAAAAGCTATAGCTATTTCAAAAGTGTATTTAAGTATGCACCGTGCACCAGCATTTTAAACACAGCACTTGCTCAGAGAGGCTAAGGTGCTTGTATTTGCTGATATGATACAAGCCCCACTGATGCTCTGAGAAGGTGCAGTATTTGAAATGCTAGTGCACTGAGAATATATAGCTATGCTTCACGTGCACATGCAGAGAAAAATGCTAACAGTAAAACAGCAATAACTTTTAATAGAAGCATTTTTGCCAATACACGTATAATGCAAATATGTTTCTATTCAAAGATTAAATTAATCTAGTGCATTTCAATTTTAAACAGAATGTCCGTTTAAAGGGTTAAAGGGACAGTCTAGTCCAAAAAAACTTTCATGATTCAGATAGTGCATGTAATTTTAAACAATTTTCCAATTTACTTTTATCACCAATTTTTCTGTGTTCTCTTGGTATTCTTAGTTGAAAGCTTAACCTAGGAGGTTCATATGCTAATTTCAGAATGCATTTTAACAGCTTTTTCACCACTAGAGGGTGTTAGGACATGTTTTTCATATAGATAACACTGTGTTCATGCACGTGAAGTTACCTGGGAGCCATCACTGATTGGCTAAACTGCAAGTCTGTCAAAAGAACTGAAATAAAGGGGCAGTCTGCAGAGGCTTAGATACAAGAGAATCACAGAGGTAAAAAAAATATAAATATAACTGTGTTGGTTATGCAAAACTAGGGAATGGGTAAAAAAGGGATTATCTATCTTTTAAAATAATAACAATTCTGTTGTAGACTGTCCCTTTAAAGCTCATAATTAAATTCCCTGTGAAATGTTTAATTATGTGTAGTATAATAGTTAGGGTAGGTTAATTAATAGTTTAAAAATAGTTTATTTTAATTCTACAGGTAAGTTTAAATTTATTTGAAAATAGGAATGTTGTAATTTTAATTTAAAGTTAGCGGCTTGTTAGGGTGTTAGATTTAAACAAAACGTTCTTGTCTCCATAGACATCAATGGGGATTGCTTTATAGCAATTTTCATTCTTACATTATTTTCCCCGCTTTCCCTTTAATTTAAATACAATTCCACAAAGTTTGGTTTAGCAGACCTTACAAAAAATTTACATACATCTTTCAGAGTGCAGCGATTGAGACCAGTTACATAAAACATATGTTATTGGTAGGGATGGGCGAATGTGTAAATTTCAGAATTGGAATGTTAGAATGAATGTTATTACCGAAATTCGAATTAAAAATCCGAATCTTGATATGAATGAATATTCTTAAAAATTCTATAATCGAATGCTATTTACAGTTTTCGAATGTCACTTTCGAATTCGAATGTTTATAATTATATCGAATGTCCACATTCGAAATTTTGAATTTAACATTCTATTTAACAAATACTAGTCAGAAGTTCAATAGTTCATGTGGTAGGGTGGGAATCTAGTAAATTGATACATAATAGATACAAATATATCATTTCAAATGTTTCTATATAGAATATTGCATAATTCGAATATTATGTTTAAAGAAAGCATTAGAAATACTATTACAAACATATAAATTCAAATTTTTCGAATTTGAATATTGCATAATTTGAATATTCAATTAAGAGAAAGCATTAGAAATACTATTACAAATATAAATTCAAATTTTTCGAAACTAATATTTTCGAATGTAATCGGAAAATTCGAAATCCGAACATTCGAAAATCGAATGTTAGAATGTTATGTAAACATTCAAAATTCTAACAAACGAATGTGTTAAAATTTGTTTAATTTTTCGAATGTTGAGAAACATTCGCCCATCCCTAGTTATTGGTGCACTTCAATTTGCAAATAAACAAAATATTTTTAAATGCTGCAAAAAATCACCTATGCTTTTATATTAAAATTGGCATCTTATGCCCATATTCTGCTTAGTCAGACACCAACTAACAAGATGTCCCTGTTATAACTGGTCCTAACACTACAACACTTTGCCTTTAATTTAACTCTGGAATTTGTAGTGATGAATGGAATTTCATGGAAATCAGAACCTTAACACTTCAATATATTGCACAGTGATTGTTTGATACATAAAAGAGCTAATTTTTATCAGTCCCTAATTGGCCACAGCAAAGGAAGTAAGGTAGAAAATCTGCAAGGGGCTTTTCAAGGGGCATGCAATGCACATTCTTCTAACAAAATGACAGTTTAAATGTTTTTTAAAACATTTATTTTGCAATGCAGTAAATATTTGCTAAAAAAAAAAACAAAAAAAACTTTAATGTCCTTTTAATGTGCTGTTAAATTCGGATCAAGTTGAGGTCTATAAACATTAAATTTAGACACCCATTATTTAATCTCCCTGTAAAATATTGAATTGAAATAAGCAACATTGCAATATACGTTCAGCATTCATTTTGCCTGCTTTTGCTGTAAAATACATCTGAAAAGTAGACTTATTTTACTTCCCCCTAGAGAAGCTGGAGGTCTTCTATCATATTTAAGTATGGTGAAATTAACCTGAGCCTGCACAGCAATTGGTTAGCTCAGAGAAGAAGCTAATTTACCCCTGTCCCTAACTGGCCACAACAAATGAGAATAGATACAAGGATTCCACCAGGCTTTCCAAGAGCAGTAAACCTGAACTGCCCTAACAAAATGAATAAAATGTAAAATATAAAAAAAAAAAAATGTAATTGCATTGCTTAATTGTTCATTTATGCCATGGTAAGTAGTTGGTATTCCTAACAAGTCACACAATTGTGTCGGGCAAAATGGCAGTGAAAACATATTTTATTTGACAATGCTTCAAAGGGACATGAAACCACAAATTTTCCCTTCATGATTCAGATAGAAAATAAAAAATTTTAAATGTTCCAATTTACTTCTTTTATCAAATTTGTTTTGTTCTTTTGTTATTCAATGTTGAAGAGATAGGTAACATACACGTCTAATGCATTATACATGACAGGAAATAGTGTTGCAATCTAGTTATCTTGCTAATGTATAACATTGTTGCAAAACGTCTGTCATATTTTGCTGCAGACACGTGCACACTCATTAAAGGAACAGTCAAGTCCAAAATAAACTTTCATGATTCAATTAGGGCATGTCATTTTAAACAACATTCCAATTTACTTTTAGCACCAATTTTTCTTTTTCTCTTGGTGTTCTTAGTTGAAAGCTAAACCTAGGTAGGCTCATATGCTAACCTTGAAGGCTGCCTCGTATCTAAATGCATTTTGACAGTTTTCACCACTAGATGGCGTTAGTTCATGTGTGCCATATAGATAACATTAAGCTCAAGCACATGGAGTTACCTAGGAGTCAGCACTAATTGGCTAAAATGCAAGTCTGTTAATAGAACTGAAATAAGGGGGAAGTTTACAGAGGCTTAGATTCAAGGCAATTACAGAGGTAAAAAGTGTTTTATTATAGCTGTGTTGGTTATGTAAAACTGGGGAATGGGTAATAAAGGGATTATCTATCTTTTAAAATAATAACAATTCTGGTGTAGACTGTCCCTTTAAAGCTCATAATTAAATTCCCTGTGAAATGTTTAATTATGTGTAGTATAATAGTTAGGGTAGGTTAATTAATAGTTTAAAAATAGTTTATTTTAATTCTACAGGTAAGTTTAAATTTATTTGAAAATACGGATTATCTATCTTTTTAAACAACAAAAATTCTGGTGTCGACTGTCCCTTTAACTTACCTTTATGCTTTTAAATAAAGGATAACAAGAAATCAAAGAAAATTTGATATAAGAAGTAAGTTGTAAAGTTGTTTAAAATTGTCTGCTCTATCTGAATCATGAAAGAAAGTGATTGGGTTTTATGTTCCTTTAAGCCATAAAAGTGATAACAGATGTCCACATTGTAATTCTTTATAAGTAATAGAATTTGTATAACTTACATTATATTCTTGCTAACATCATTTTTACATGATGTCAATATGGAGAAAGCAGTTTATTACTTTTAGGATGTGACATTTTGAGTCATAAATTTGGTTAGTATACTCATTCGACCTTTACATAAAAAAAACCCCAGCTCGGTTTAAAATTACATGTAGTCCAAGAATAAATTTCCAATTTAAAATGTGTAATTATATATGCTATATCCCCTTCATATTTAGCAGGTGGTCTCTGGGGTGGGAAATATCATTTATGTGTACTGTTCTATTGTAATTTAAAAAAAAGAATAATTCATAATATTCTTTAAAAGCTGGTTTTGCTTTTATTCTTTATACATTTATGTCTCTCTGTCTGTCTGTCTATCTCTCCCTCTCTCTCTCTATCTATCATATATACTATATAAATAGATATGCTGTATATGTCTATCCATAAAAATATGCACTTATAGCTGTTGCACTTCTCTGTTTAAATCCATACATTTCTAGTTATAGTTAAAAAAAAGTGATAGCTTTTTCAGTTTACAATCTGTAATTGTTAATGCCTTGAAAAAAGTTAAAGGAATTCCTATTATACAAACTTTCTATGTAGTTTAACTGAGATAACTATAATATAAAGCAAATGTTAAAACTGTTTATGTGTGTTGGGAAATAACTCAGTGATATTTAGTCAGCTTTCAAAGTTGCAAAATTTAAACATAAAAACAGAGGAGAAATGTATATATCTAAAAGTGACGGATGGAGACAGACACTATAAATCGCTAGAAAAAACCACATTGATACAAGACCATCATTAAGTATTTAGCAGATGAGTGGGTGGAATAATGGGCTAACAAAACACAAATTGTTTCCTTATGTTATTCCAAATCTTACCAGAAATGGAGTCCAGCATATACAAGAGACGCACATTATGGCCAGGAGTTGAATTATCATTTCTATATGATGAGATCTTCCCTGTCTGTGTTGTTGATTTTTCATCTTAGATCTAAAAAGTGTAATGCCAGTCATTGCATTGCACAGAAATGAGATGGTAAGGGACAGAAGTCCCAAAATGGAAAATATCAGCAAGTGCATCTGATCCATCCAGTCTTCGACACGATCAGTTTTTAAAAAGCACCACGTTCTTGATGCTTGTATATGATATTTTCGTAAAGTAAGTATAGGCAACAAGGCCACTGAAAAAGCAAAGAGCCACACCAAAGTCAAAATAATTTTGGCATGTCTTGAAGTCATTTTTGTAGAATGGAAAATTGGTTTGGTGACTCCTATACAACGTTCCACTGCCATAACACTCCCAAGTAAAAGTGGACAAAGCCCAAAAAATACCATGCACATTCCAAAAATACTGCAGAGAATATTTGATTGGTTGAATCGGATCCATTCTCTGTCAGATTCATACACAAAAATTGCAATTGTTCCATTAATGAGATGGCCAAAGAGATCAGTGATTACCAATCCACTAGCAAACAATAAAAACGATGCTTTGGACTTTTTTCTAAATCTTTGATAAGCTTTTAAAAGTATTGCAATGGCAAGGCTGTTTGATATTATTCCTACTGACATAAATATAACAGAAAAAAAGACTGATATTTTCTGGTCAATGAGGTAGGTTGTGTTTGAAGGGTTTCCAATTTCATAGCGTTGTATTAACTCAGAACTGTTGTTTGTTGGCATCGTTGTCAGACTTCACATGTAATTTAAAATATCTGTGAAAATGGAAGATTCAAACAAACTGATTAAATACATATCTGGCCATTGTTGTAAAACGTGCTCAACTATGTATATCAATAAAATTGAACATAATGTAACTGCAGAAAGATAACTGTAATTAAAGGTGCATAAAACTCTTTTTTTTATTCAGACGGAACATTGCATTTTAAACAACTTTCCCATTATTTACATTATCAAAGGTTCTTTGTTTTCTTGGTATCCCTTTGTTAAAAAGCAGGAAGGAAAGCTCAGGAGAATGCATGTGTCTGCAGCAATATATGACAGCACTCCTAGTCTGTTAATACACAAATCCTTGTGTCAACTATACGGGGTGCAAGGGGTATAAGCTATACAGATAAATGAGAGATATCTTATATTATCAGATTAAAACATCTTGAAATAGTATCAATAGGTATAATACAAATGTGGACCCTTATTCCCAACGAGTCTTATCTGCTTAGAATGCCAGTCCTTAGGGTAGGTGTCTGGTCACCAATTCAGACAGGTGATGTTCCAAATAGATGGACCTTGCCAGATGGACTTTGCCAGATGGACCTTGCCAGATGGAGTCAGCTCCTTGTGATGATATAATCATCCAAACTTTAGGTAAACTCTGTGAAAAAAATCACAAGACAAGGGCGCCTCCTAGTGTGATATTGTAATGACACTATACTTGATGTGAATGTGCAAGAGGGTACTCACAAGTGAAGCAGCACCCAAATGTGCTTAGTGGGGCAGACTGGGAGTTTTCAATGTCCCTTTGAGAAGCCCGAGGAAACAGACAGAGATCTGAGAAACACGTTGATTTCTGTTTATTAAAACATATAGGGGCATATTTATCAAGCTCCGTATGCTCCATATTTATCAAGCTCCACTGCTCCATAACTTGTCCGCCTGCTCTGAGGTGGCGGACAGAAATCAACCCAATCATTTACGATCGGGTCGATTGACATCCCCTGCTACCGGCCGATTGGCCGCAAATCTGCAGGGGCCGGCATTTCACCAGCAGTTCACAAGAACTGCTGGTGCAATGATAAATGCCGACAGAGTATGCTGTCAGCATTTATCGATGTGCGGCGGACATGATACGCTACTTTGTATAATTTCCGCTTGAACATTGTTAAATATGCCCCATAGGGTCAATACCAGACCCCTTGTTTTTATGTGTATTTTATTAAATTGAAGATTTGAATCCATTTTGAGAGTCTGAGCTTTTTTCTGGTGTTGGAAATGACCTAGGAACACGGTTCTCACGCTGGAACAGTGAGCTGGGACACTGAAAATTCCCAGTCTGTCCCACTAAGTACATTTGGGTGCTGCTTCACTTGTGAGTACGCTCTTGCACATTCACATCAAGTATAGTGTCACAACAATATCACACTAGGGGGCACCCTTGTCTTGTGATTTTTTTTCACAGAGTTTACCTGAATATATGACAGCAGTTTTGCAGGAATGTTATTCATTAGCAAGAGTTCTTGATGGCAGCACTTTTTCTAGCCATTTAGAGCTCATATCTAGATATCTCTTTAACAAAGAATAACATGAGAACCAAACAAATTTGCTAATAGAAGTAAAATTGATTTTGTTTTAAAAATTGTATTCTCAGTTGGAATCATGAAAGAGAAAATGTGTGTTTCATGTCCCTTTTTTTTTTAAACGTGGCTATGTTTTATTTTAAATGTAACTTATTTTTGTTAAAAAATATGAAATACTGTATTCATATCACCTTTTTTTTTCAAAACACAGTAAAAGGCAAACTAATTAACCGGAGGAAGCTGTAAAAGCCCTGTCCTGTGTGCATTACGCTAATGGGACTTTATGACTCAAAAGCAGACAAAGTAATTGGAATGTTATTGTTTAGTTATTTTTCATCACATTGTTCTTACAGTTAAAACATTTTCTATTTTGTTTAGATTATTTGGTAGATTTTAAGCATTTTCAGGCATCCATAAGTCTTTAATTTGATTACTTTTTCTATACATTTTATACAGATATTTTATTAAAGATTAAAAAAAACACACAAACTTTTGACAATACAAGTCACAATGTATAAGCCTCTACAATTGGTGTAATTTAGATTAAAAAAAAATGATACTGTGATACTTTTTTAAATGTAATACAGAGTTCATTCTTGCAGTGGATTCTTAAGAATTAATTGACTTAGGAACATGTGTTCCAAGTTAATCCTGGAGCAAAATGTCTTGTTTTAACACCGCAGAGCTACAAAACGTCACAAAAAACTTACAGAAGGGTCTTTTCATTCCAGTCGACAACTTGGGAGGCTAGTGATTTAACAGGCATGTTTCCAAAGTAAACAGCTAAGCATAAGTGGTAATAACATACAGGAAAATTATATATATATATATATATATATATATATATATATATATATATATATATATATATATATATATATATATATCTTTACATGACCAAAGGTAGATTATGAGTATGGAGACTACTCACCATATTCAAGACATCAGTAGCTGACCTACAATATTGTGGAATTATTATTATTAATCTTGAAACAATTATATTTCTAAAGAATTATATATTAATGAGTTACAGTACTTGTGTATTGATTTTTGTTTTTACTAAGCTCCTTATAAGTCACTTTGCTTGCTCTATGAAATACAGGAAGCTATCTCTGAAGTGTATAAGTTGACATATATGTCTGTTCAAAGATTCATGTTTGATAAACTCACCTTTAAGAAATATAGGTGCTTTGATATGCCCCTATTTAAAACTTATTGTTTTGAGATAGTGTTTTTTAGGTTATATAATATACAAAAATGGTTTATTAAACTGAAGACATATTAACTTAGTATTATCATATTGCAACTATATAATAATCATACATATTACATCAATTCTAGGGTTACATTATAAATTTCCCACTGATTGGCTAAAAAGCAAGTCTGTCAAAAGAACTTAAATAAGGGGGCAGTTTGCAGAGGCTTAGATACAAGGTAATCATGGAGGTAAAAAGTATATTAATATAACCGTGCTGGTTATGTAAAACTGGGGAATGGGTATTAAAGGGATTATCTATCTTTTAAAAAAATAAAAATTCTAGAGTAGACTGTTCCTTTAAGTATTTTTGAGCTGTCCTACTCTTATTACATAACAATAACAACTTCATTTGTGCCTTGACTTCAAAAAGTAGACTCAGTCACTTTCCATATTCATTGTACATTTTACTCATAAAACTATTTTGATTCATAATAATAATAATAATATGTAATTGTCAGTGTTAAAAATGATTATGGCATAGATGACTTCAGTGACATGCATTAAGTAACTCTTTAAACAGGCAAATTTACATTGCCACAGATCACACAATCACCATAGCTATTGCAAAATCTTTTTGACTGTTGTCAAAACACAAAAATAGATTAAAATAGTAATTGAGTATATTTATACTTTTTGGTTTAATTCTTTTTTTTTAAATAAGAATACATTATATATTGTAGTTTAATATTTTTGTAATCAAGCATATTAATATTTTTACGTTATATATGTTTTCACATTTTTCCGCATTGCACATATGTTCATAACTAGCCTATTCTATACAATATTTATCACACAATCTATTTTGTAGTTCTATAAATATACCACAGACACTGGATGTGTTGTTCTGTGTAGATTTTAATTAAACAAGTTTTCAATAGATTTCAAATGTATTATATTTAATAAATATTTAATATTTATTTCCCTACATGTGCATTTATTTTTTCTATACTGTACTCTATATAAAAAGTACATTATTCATTAGCAGAACTTCAGATATAATATGGAACTTTTTATCACTATTAATGCTAAAACATATTGTGATACTTAAATACGTAACACAACTATTGCACGTGCTAAACATTAAATTCAACAAGATGTTCAAAATACATTATTACCATATCAATGCAGATGTTCCAAATACAATTACAAAGCTCTGAGTTTTTCATCCTGGAGTTCAATCTTCGTTCTACAGAAGACAGCAAACAGTATGTGAATACAGCTTGTTAAAACTATGAAATGATAGTCCAGCAAAAGAAAGGAAAGACTCCTGGGATCCTTTTCACATCTTCATTTATAAGAACACTTAACCCTGGGCTGGAGTGTTCATGTGCTCATTTTTTTCTCAGGAATAAACAAGCAATTAGGAAGAGCTGGACTCAGTTGCAGCAGCTTGTGCCGTACTCTGAACTGCAAATGCATGTAGTGCTTCACAAACTGGGCAGGTTGTCCAACCCCTCCCACATCACAGCATTTAACCATTTTAAGACTCCAAACACACTGTCGCATTACACAACCACTGTAGTACAAATCATCTAGCGATAATATATAGCATTGTCTTCTATGTGTGCTTTTGTTTTATAATGTTATGGGGTCATTTTATTGTTACAGAGCTGCATAATATGTTGGAGCTTCATAAATAATAAAAATACTAATAATAATGATAATAATAATAATAAGTATTATTATAATTATTATTATTATTATTATTATTATATGGCAATAAATTGGTATAAGGTACATGTTGGTATATTGGAGATAAAAAAAATTAAAGGGACGTGATATCCAAATATTGACTAACTTGAAAGTGGTGCAGCATTGCTGTCAAAAGCTGGCTATAAAATATCACATCCTGTGCATCTCTATGTAGAAAAGGAAGATATTTACCTCAGAATTTCCTAACTGTTCACATCTCATTGTAAAATGACTTTAAGCAGCCAATCAGGATACTTGTCCCAGGACTTGTGCATCTCGCATGTGCAGACACAGTCATATTATTTCCCTATTCAGTTTAAGGGAGTTTACTATGAAATCTCACAAGATTTCAGTGAAATCTCAGGAGATTCCTTCACAGCAATGCATGACCTCAGCACTGCTGATGCTAATTGACTATTGTTTTTTGTTTTCAACTTGCAGGTGGACCGTAGCTGAAATATAGCTGTTTACGTGAGCTGTAGACATTTTGAGGTAAAATATCTTCCTTTTTTACATAGAGATGTTCAGGTGATATTTTTTGTCAGCTTTTTACAGTTATACTGCATCACTATAAAGTGATTAAGCATATGAGCATTATATCCCTTTAACTAATAATATATCATCAACTGTTAAAAACATTAAAGGGACAGTCTACTCCAAACTTTTTATTGTTTAAAAAAGATAGATAATCCATTTATTATTGCCCATTCCCCAGTTTTGTATAACCAACATGGTTATATAAATATACTTTTTACCTCTGTAATTACCTTGTATCTAAGCCTCTCCAGACTGACCCCTTATCTCGGTGCAATTTACAGACTTGCATTTTAACCAACAACTCCACAGGAGTGAGCACAATGGTATCCATATGGCACACATAAACTAGCAGTGTCTTGCTGTGAAAAGCAATACAAATGCACTGAGATAAGAGGAGGTCTGTAGTGATTTAGAGACAGGCAGACATTTTGAGATTTAAAGGTGATAAAGTATATTAATAACAATGGGCTTGTTTCCATTAAGCCGTTAAAAATGGAGCCGTAAGCTACCAAAGCGGCCGACAGCTAAAAGTAATTTACGGCTCCATTTTAGTACCAGGTTTCCATTTAAATAGTTTGCGGATTGTGTGTAGTTGCCCTTTTCGTGTAGGTGTAAGTTAGTGTTGTGTTAACGCTTCCACCTGATGCAGGATTTCTTGAAAATTAATAGGTTACTATGGTAACCTGGCCTTACACTACACTTACACTTGATCACATATACTGCGCCACATACAAGTGTGGCGTGTATATTTTACCCGATGTTCGCTGTTATAATAAAAGCAAACACCTAACGCATGCACAATATCTACCTCTCAACTGCCATGCCCCCACCGCGATAACTAATAATTGTATTAACCCCTAATCTGCCAACTCCCATATTGCAAAGTATCTATTAAAGTTATTAACCACTAAACCACCATACCCCCCCATCGCAACTAACAATAAAAGTTATTAACCTCTAAATCGGATGGCTTTTTTGTTTTTATAGGGGTATTAGATTAGGTTTAAATTTTATTATTTTGGATAATTTCGTTTATTTTTTTATGAAATCTTAGATTTTTTTTTTTTTTGTGACTTTATATTTTTTTTATTTTATGTAATCTTAGCTTTTGTATTTAAATTAAATTGTAGGTTTAATTTTTTTATGTAATGTTAGGATTTTTTATTTAAATTTTAGATTAGGATTTTAAATTTTGGTAGTTAATTTAATTTATTAGTTTAATAGTCTTTTTTATTTTATGCAATGGGGTTAATTTAGGGGGTGTTAGGTTAGGGGGATTAGATTAATACATTGAGTTGTGGGAGGATGGCGGATTAGGTGTTAATAGTTTAAACAGGTAGATTGCTTTGTGTGAGGATGGCGGATTAGGGGTTAGTAGTTTAAACAGGTAGATTGCATTGTGGGGGATGGCAGATTAGGGGTTAATAACTTTTATTGTTAGTTGTGATGTGGGGGGGGATGGTCGTTTAGTGGTTAATAACTTTTATTGTTAGTTGCGATGTGGGGGGATGGCAGTTTATTGGTTAATAACTTTTATTGTTAGTTGCGATGTGGGGGGATGGTGGTTTAGTGGTTAATATCTTTGTTAGTTGCGATGTGGGGGCATGGCAGTTTAGAGGTTAATAACTTTTATTGTTAGTTGCGATGTGGGGGTTGGCAGTTTAGTGGTTAATACATTTATTATTAGTTGCGATGTGGGGGGATGGTGGATAGACGGGTTTTGACGTGTCGGTTTATTTGTGGGAGGCGGGTTAGATTTCAATAGGAAATAGTTCTCAAAAAGCTCCTTTTTCCTATTTTACACCTAGTTGAGCTGGGTGTAATGTTTCTCACTATATCGGAAGCCTCCGACAGTGTATTAACGGTTTGCACGGTCATTGGAAACCTGGTATTATTTATAGATTAGCGGCTTCTGTTACTTTGTATGGGACACAAAAAAGTTTTCGGCACCTGGAGTCCGGTTGCCGAAATTAAGGTATAATGGGCCGTTGAAAGCAGTTGTGAATGATATTGCTTGCGACAGCATATTTATCGGTTTGCAAGTGCATGCAAACCTAATTACGGCTCAATGGAAACGAGCCCAATGATCATTAGAACAAAAAAAAGTTTTAGTTTTCAGCATTTTTTAAGAAAACTGAAACATTTAATACATATTATAGTGCCTCGATTGACTTTAATATCCTTTTTAAATTAAAATATTCAATATACATAATTATTCAATGTAATTACTAAATTGCGTTCAGCACAGAAAAGTTAAATCGAGATATATGTCAGAAATATGATCTAAACAGTTACTAAGGAAATGTATCTGATCAGATGAATGTACTGCTATGACTTTAAAACTGCATTGTTAAACATTATTATTGTTATAATAAAAGGCATTTATTCCAAGGGCAAAGACAGCTTCTGAAATCTCAGAACTTATCAGTAAGAAACTTACTTTGTATTTGTCAATGCAAAGTAAATGTACTCTAAATGTAGGTTCCAGGGCCAGGGGCTACTATGTGGCCCTCCAGTGTTTCATGTGGCCCTTCCTACTACTCCTTCACCCCTTCTAATATGAAACAGACAATGCTTATCTTTGCTGCAAATACATAGCTCCCATCATCAAACATTTTTGGAGTGGACTCTATCTGGAGCTCTGTCCTAATTTTTTCACTTTTAGGTAATCTACACCCCTCCCAGAAATGTGCCCCTTAGAGACAAGGAATTTTTATGAATAATTTCTCTAATATATATATATATATATATATATATATATATATATATATAATGTAGAGAAAATAACTCATTGTGTAAACCATTTACACAATGAGTTATTTTCTCTACATTTTGTATTTAGTGGAGGATTTTAAACTCACTTTTCGCCTCCCCATAATTTTAATTGTTGTTGTATATATATATATATATATATATATATATATATATATATATATATATACAGCAGAAGAAAGAAAGGTGACCTGGGTGCTGTGAATCGAATAATCTATGCTGCCAAAATCCAATTATTGTGTTAACTGCACTCCCTCTAATGCAGTAACATAATACAGAAAAAGATACAAAAAATGTAGAGGAATATGGATAAGCGCAAATATACTAACCAATTTCTAATTTATCTAGACGGAATAAATCTATACTAAAGATAATAAATGCAATAAACACAATGTGTGGATATGTGATAAGGGGCTGTTAAGAATTATAAATACACAATAGATAAAATATCAAAGAGCAACATCCACCAACTATTAAATGAACAGCAATTAATACCAGCTAAAAATATCAAGTTTATTGTTTCATAAATGAAAGACAAAGTTCATTAAAATGAAGATGGAAAACATAGATCCTAGTCCCTCTCGGGTGTCTACTTATACTTTTCTACCTCAATCAATATGAGGTAGGGGCCACACAGTGTAGAGATAGTCTGTCACGGACACTAGGCAAATGCTGTCCCCATGATCTTGATTTTACCTCATATTGATTGAGGTAGAAGAGTGTAAGTAGACACCCAAGAGGGACTAGGATCTATGTTTTCCATCTTCATTTTGATGAACCTTGTCTTTCATTTATGAAACAATAAACTATATCTTTATTAGCTGGTATTAATTGCTGTTCATTTAAATAGTTGGTGGATATTGCTCTTTGATATTTTATCTATTGTGTATTTGTAATTCTTAACAGCCTCTTATCACATATCCACACATTGTGTATATTGTATGTAATATCTTTATAATAGATTTATTCTGTCTAGATAAATTAGAAATTGGTTAGTATATTTGCGCCAATCCATATTCCTCTCCTTTCTTGTATATATATATATATATATATATATATATATATATATATATATATATATATATATATATATGTAAATATTTGCATAGGAAATAAGCACATCTAGGCAACAATCCCACTTGCTTTTTCTCCAGAAATAACTCATATAAAATGTTACCAATGCACAAGAGAATTCTGGGTAAGCTATGCAAATTAGATATACAAATTCTCAGTTTTTTTGCTTCAAAAATACTGTTTTAACACAGCTATCCTTTAAACAGGATTATAGCAGCAAATCAGAAATCACTCCTTGACAGCCTGTTTCGTTCTATTTGGAACTCATCAGTAGGAGATAGATTTCTGGTTGCTGCATTGATAAAGCTATTTTCAAGGTTAAACCAAAATTCATTAAAATTTTGGGGGGAGATAAAAAACTGAAATTAAAATCCTCCATGTCTCAAAATTAAATCAATGTAAATATTTGCATAGGAAATTAGCACATCTAGGCAAGAATCCCTGCAGCGGGGATTCTTGCCTAGATGTGCTAATTTCCTATGCAAATATTTACATTGATTTAATTTTGAGACATGGAGGATTTTAATTTCAGTTTTTTATCTCCCCCCATAATTTTAATGAATTTATATATATATATAATTTTTCCTTAAATGTTACACTGGAAACAAAACAAGCGATTGCATACATTTGCATAAATAAATTATACACAGCATTACTCATAAACTAAAGCTGTTAGGACTGATTTTAAATGATCATTTCTTTAAATTAAGAATACAACATACTAAGGAGATGAATCACCATAGTAAGGTCTTTATTTTTATATTTTATTATGTTCATTGGCCTGAACCATAAAAATACAGATGAGTGATGCCAACATAATATAATATCATTGCCAACCCTAATCTGTTCAAAGGAGGGTTACTAAAATGTTACATGGTCTAAATAATAAAACTTACAAAAAATAGCCTGATGACCTAAATATGTATATCATATAGGAGAGAATAGGGAGAGGTGATAAGATAGAAATGTTTTAGTATATCAAGGGTTTAAATAAAGTGAGAGTATATTTTACAAAAGTTACAACATCAGAACAAGGGGTAGTAGGTTCAGGAGTAATTTACAAAAGTACTTCTTTACAGAAAGGGTTGATTCATGGAATAAACTTTCTTTAGAGAGGACATAGACAAACACTGTGGGGGACTTCAAGAATATCTCGGATAAGCATAAGGCTATCTTATGAACTAATTAAAGGGATACAAACCCCAAAATGTTTCTCTAACAATTTAGATAGAATATACAATTGTAAAAAAACTTTCCAATTTACTTCTATTATTGTCAGGCACCTCCAGTCAGTGATTCCTTCCCTACCTCCTGGCCGCTGGTTGGCATCAGGTGGAAGTTTACTTAGACTAGGGTAAAGTTCAGGATAAGAGCCTGAATAGTAGAGTCAGTTACATGATTCCAAATGAATAGTAACAGTCCAAGGTCAATATCATGTAAGCAGCAGTAAACAAAATCACTAGACAGAGAATAGCCGGTCACAAACTAGATCAATAACCACATGAGCAGCAAGGTACCAGAGGACAACTCAGAAGAATGGTCAGAAACAATACAAGGTCAGAATCCACCAAACCAATAGGAACAGACACACCCAGAGATAACTATAACTGGACAAAGAGAACAGGAAGTGCTGGGTTTATACGGACAGATAGTAATTGCAAATAAGCTGCAGCTAAAGATAGGTGGAGCCAGAGAGAACAACAAAAACAAGATTTATAAAAACGAGACCAGCCACTGCCACAGATCACATATAGCACAAAAGCAAAGAAACTGTCTAGCAAGCTGGGGGCCCCGGTTCAGCTCCAGGTATAACAGTTATTAAATTAGCTTCTTTCTCTTGATATCCTCTGTGACAGTGCAGCAATTTGCTACTGGGAATTAGCTAAACATATTGATTGAGCCAATGAAGAGATACCCATATGTGCAGCCACTAATCAGCAGCTAGCTCCCAGTAGTGCATTGCTGTTCTGGGGCCTACCTAGCTATGCTTTTCAACAAAGGATACCACAAGAAAAAAGCTTATTAGAAAATAGAAGTAAATTGGTAAAGGTGTTTAAAATTGCATGCTCAATCTGAACAGTGAAATAAAATTGTTGGGTTTCATATCCCTTTAAGCTTACACTTTTATATAAATATATAGGCAGATTTAAAGGGACATGAAACCCAATTGTTCATGATTCAGAGACAGCATGCAATTTTAAAAAACGTTCCAATTTACTTTTGTTATCTAGTTTGTTTTGGTTTCTTTGTAGGCTCAGGAGCTGCTGATTGGTGGCTGCACATAAATGCCTTATTATTGGCACACCCATGCTATTCTTCAGCAAAGGAAAACAAGAGAATGAAACAATTAAAATAATAGAAGTAAATTGTAAAATTGTTTAAAATTGTATTCTCTATTAGAATCATGGTAGAAAAAGTGTGGGTTCCATTTCCCTATGGTTCTTATCTGCTGTCAAAATCTAAGGTTCAATGTTTCTAATCAAAATAGCAAAATGTAACATTCAGATGTGAATTCCAAATGACTTTCATTACAAGTCACAAATAGCAACCAAATGAAAACTTGAAGGAACATACATTTGAATGTCCAATAAGATAGAACACATGTATTGGACATTTGATATCATTAATAAAATATTGAAAACATTGGCACATTTTTCATAAGTCCAGTCTGAAGACTCTAATTATAGATTGAGTCTGGCAGCAGAGCTTGTGTTATTTTATCAGATGGAAGAAATAAGACTTTCAAATGCTGCCTTGCTATGTGACATAAAGTCATATTTGAGTGCTGTAATAAACTTACAATATGTTTAGGAACCTTATGGTAAGACTATAACATTACATTTTTAGTTCCTTTAAGGTCCAATTTATGGATTATAATAAAGGAACATTAACCCCTTAATGACCGGACCATTTTTCAATTTTCTTACCCTTAATGACAATGGCTATTTTTACATTTCTGTGGTGTTTGTGTTCAGCTGTAATTTTCCTCTTACTCATTTACTGTACCCACACATATTATATACAGTTTTTCTCGCCATTAAATGGACTTTCTAAAGATACCATTATTTTCATTATATCTTATAATTTACTATAAATTTTTTTTTATAAAATATGAGGAAAAAATGGAAAAAACACACTTTTTCTAACTTTGACCCCCAAAATCTGTTACACATCTACAACCACTAAAAAACACCCATGCTAAATAGTTTCTAAATTTTGTCCTGAGTTTAGAAATACCCAATGTTTACATGTTCTTTGCTTTTTTTGTAAGTTATAGGGCCATAAATACAAGTAGCACTTCGCTATTTCCAAACCACTTTTTTTTCAAAATTAGCGCTAGTTACATTGGAACACTGATATCTGTAAGGAATATCTGAATATCCATTGACATGTATATATTTTTTTTTCGAAGACATCCCAAAGTATTGATCTAGGCCCATTTTGGTATATTTCATGCCACCGTTTCACCGCCAAATGCGATCAAATTAAAAAAAATGTTCACTTTTTCACACATTTTGTCACAAACTTTAGGTTTCCCACTGAAATTATTTACAAACAGCTTCTGCAATTATGGCACAAATGGTTGTAAATGCTTCTCTGGGATCGCCTTTGTTCAGAAATAGCAGACTTATATGGCTTTGGGGTTGCTTTTTGGTAATTAGAAGGCCGCTAAATGCCGCTGCGCACCACACGTGTTTTATGCCCAGCAGTGAAGGGGTTAATTAGGGAGCATGTAGGGAGCTTGTAGGGTTAATTTTAGCTTTAGTTTAGTGTAGTAGACAACTCCAAGTATTGATCTAGGCCAATTTTGGTATATTTCATGCCACCATTTCACCGCCAAATGCGAGCAAATAAAAAAAAACCTTTAAATTTTTCACAATTTTAGGTTTCTCACTGAAATTATTTACAAACAGTTTGTGCAATTATGGCACAAATGGTTGTAAAAGCTTCTCTGGGATCCCCTTTGTTCAGAAATAGCAGACATATATGGCTTTGGCGTTGCTTTTTGTTAATTAGAAGGCCGCTAAATGCTGCTGCGCACAACACGTGAATTATGCCCAGCAGTGAAGGAGTTAATTAGGTAGCTTGTAGGGCGCTGGCAGGGTTAATTTTAGCTTTAGTGTAGAGATCAGCCTCCCACCTGACACATCCCACCCCCTGATCCCTCCCAAACAGCTCTCTTCCCTCCCCCACCCCACAATTGTCCCTGCCATCTTAAGTACTGGCAGAAAGTCTGCCAGTACTAAATAAAAGGAGTTTTTTTTATTTTATTTTTAAAAAAAATGTATTCTGCTGTAATGGAGCCCTGCCTTAGCCCCCAACCTCCCTGATCCCCCACCAAACAGCTCTATAACCCTCCCTGCTACTTAATTGCCGCCATCTTGGGTACTGGCAGCTGTCTGCCAGTACCCAATTTGCCCCCAAAAATATTTATAAATTTTGCCCCCAAAAATATTTATAAACTTTTCTGTAGTGTAGCAGCCCCCCCCCTCAATACCCCCAACCCCCCCCCAGATCCTTTTATATATATATATTTTTTTTTTATGTTTTGAACTTTTTTTTTTTTCATTGGTGTCAGTGGCTAATATGCGCGCGCGCCCCACGTGCACGTGCGCGCCCGCACGCTGCCGCCTCTTTGCTTCCCTTCCCCACGGAACACTGCACCATTGATACCGGTGCAGAGAGGGCCACAGAGTGGCTCTCTCTGCATCGGAGGCTTGTTAAAAGGTATTGCAGGATGCCTCCATATCGAGGCATCACTGCAATACCCTGAGAGCTGCTGGAAGCAATTGCGATCGCTTCCAGCACTCTCTTAAACAACTGACGTACCAGGTACGTCCATTGTCACTAACTGCTAGTTTTTGCAGGACGTACCTGGTACGTCAGTTGTCATTAAGGGGTTAAACAAAACCGAGAAATTTCATGAAACAGCAGTTTCTAATTTCTGGGGCATGTCCTAGCCGTTCTGCTGTACTAAAGCAGCTATGGCTTCCTAACTGGGATCGCGGACTGGAGGGCGTGCCTAGCATCATAGGCACTCCCCCTAGACCCAATCCCATCATTGAAATCATGCGATCACATGTACGATCGCGTGGTTTCAATTTTTTACTAATTTGTTTACATCTGAACTTTGTTCCAATTTAACAAATTAGTACCAGCAGGATGAGGCTAAAATACATTTTTTTTAATTGTTTTGTGTGCTCCTTTCTTTCACCACCAGATGGCACAGTGTATGAGCAAGCATAGCTGTTGGCACATGTGCAGTAGGAGCCAATTACATAATGTGAGATGTGGCAGTGGACGCACTAGTGTGGTGCTATGCACCTCCAATTGTTTTACCCTAATTATAATGTCAACAGCCATTCATTTTGGAGTTGGCAACCTACGTTAGCTTCCTAATTTTTAAGTTCTAGAACTATCCCTGGTCACCAACAGTACGAAGCAAAGCTTGGCTATGCGCAAACAAGCACAACCATAGATTCCTCCGGCAACTTATTGTTTGCAAGTTCAAAGAAGCCCTAACCAGCAGCCCCTGTCAGACCTATAAACATTAAAGCTAACATTGTTGCAAACATTGCTGCTATACAGTGGTCAAGACACATGCACACTCCTGAACCTACCTCAGTGTCCTTTCACAGAGAGAGCTGCATTTAGCTAAAGGTTAAAAGGTCATGAACCCCAACATTTCTTTCATGACTCAGAAAGATCATACAATATTAATTTGCCTCATTATCTTGGTATCTTTGCTGAATGAGCAGTAATGCACTACTGGTAACTAGCTGAAAGCCAATATCAAGAGGCATATATGTGCAGTCACCAATCAGCAGCTTCCGGCATATCTAGATATACTTTTCAACAAAGGATACAAAAAGAACAAAACATGCTCTTTCTAAATCATTAAAATATTGGGTTTCAAGTCCCTTTCAAATAGAAGCATTAGGCCAAAACAATTATTGTTAATGTCTAGAAATTGGGAGGAACTTTGCCTCTGGGACCAGTTCATTTATTGGAAGGAAGAGCAAATTTATACAGTATGAAGCCAATAGCTTGACCATTTATATCTTCATTACACACATAGTTAGTGAGCTAATGTTCTATTTACTAGTCAATCATGTTCTGTCCTCAGTACGCTTAAGTTCTAAAATTTATTGAGTTCTCATGCCAGTTAGCTCAGCTATCAACATCTATAAGAGCTTTGAAGTAAACATATCATTCATCTTGCTTGTTAGCCTCAAGGTTACTTGGCATCATAGCAAGGGATTTTGCTACGGAAACAGTTTTTGTAGATTCAGTGATGCAGCTCTGTCCAACATTATCTGATCAAGATGCATAAATATCCATTAAAGACTTATTATCTGTAAAAAAAATCTGACTAATTTCCATCTCCTATAATATCTGTTAAAACATACGGAGCTAGATTACAAGTGACGTGCTAATGTTAGCTCGAGAGCTATATTGGAATATCGTGGGCCCGTTAATTTCTACGCATATTACAAGTTGAAAGTAAACATGTTTGATTGAGCACAATCGGATTTAAAGCAGTGACTGAAGACCTTGTGTAAAGGGTTAGGGCTAAAATAAAAGTTGCACCGAATACAAAATAAATACATTAACATAAACTGTTACACTCATTTAAACACTACAGTATCTGATAAAAAATATTCATATAAATATTAATTAAAAATATTTAAGGTTTAAAGGAATATGGTATATGGCCATTTGTTTGAATGCAAAGGGCTATAACACACATATATATATATATATATATATATATATATATATATATATATATATATATATATATATATATATATATGTGTGTGTGTGTGTGTGTCTAAATAATAATTATATAATAATATTAAATAATGGGGTTTACTGTGTATTTACTATAAATATTTAACATTCCAATTTTCTTCACATACAGGAAAATGTTATTTTTATTTTAAATAAATATTTCTATATATATATCTACTGTATATATACATATATATTCATATAGATATATAGGTATGAGTATATATTTTACATTAACATTATCAGATATACATAGAAATATATAAGGCTAGATTATAAGCGGAGCGCTAATTTAACATGTGCCCGTAAATGGTCAAATTTGCCCGTTTACGTGCGCACATTAAATAAGCAACTATCACAAGTGGCTGGTTAATGCTACCACGAGCTCGCAGTAGCACTTTGCGCTAGGAAAATTAACCAGAGGTCAAACCTCTGGTCAATTAAAAAAATGTCCCCCAATTGCCCCCAAAAGCGTACGTTTCCTTTTAAAAAAATAAAAAATATGGCCATCTTTTTTTTTAATTAAAATAACTGCACAAAGCAGTTATAAGGGTTTAAAGTGAACGTATGTGGGTGTAAGAAAAAAAAACAGCACTGGAAAGAGCATTTACATTGCGGTTTTGTTATAACTGTTAATATATATGTATATGCTTATGTACATATACACATATAAATACATAAATATAAATGTATATATTCATATACATATATATATATATTAAATATGCTGCCCAACCCTACGCGACTTAACCCCCGTCGCTGCGCTAGGTTATTTGCCGTGTCTATCAGCATTAGAATGAGGCTCCCATTGGAGCCTATGGAAGTGTGCTCTCGTATGCGCAAAGCTTCCAGGCAATGTAAACGTGAGGACGCATTTGCATTGCGTTCAACTTGTAATACCAGTGCAATTATGCGCTCCACTCGTAATCTGGCCCATATTTAATAATAAGTTATATTTTTTTTCTATGTGAAGAACATTGGAATGTAAAATATGTGTAAGATAGTGTTAGTTATCTTAAGGCGTTTTATGTATATATTAATTATAAAATATTGTAAAAATATTAATACAAATTATTTTTTTTGCATATTTTAATACTGCTATAATAATTATTTACATTAACTATTAATATTTTATATTTAATAAATACATAAAGCTCCTTAAAAGGACATGAAACCCACATTGTTTTCTTTCATGATTCAGATTTACTTCTATTAGCAATTTTGCTTCATTCTCTTGGTATCCATTATTGAAGGGGCAGCAATGCACTACTGGGAGCTAGCTGAATAAATTGGTAAACCCAAGGCAGGAGGCATATAGGTGCAGCCAGCAATAAGTAGCTAGCTCCCAGCTCCTAACCCTACCTAGTATCCTTTTCAATAAAGAATGCCAAGAGAACAAAGCAAATTAGATAATTGAAGTAAATTGAAAAGTTATTTTTGTATCTGAATCATGAAAAAAAATAGTTTTCATGTCCCTTTAATATAATTCATGTCAGGTTAGCACGCATGAAGATAACGTGTACTCCTATCGGGTTTGAGCACAAAAACCTGACAGTGGTATACAAATTCTTCATATGAGCAATATATGGCAGCAGTTTTATAACTATGTTATACATTTTCAAGGAAAGTAGGTGGCAGCGGTGTTTCCTGATATTTCTTCAACAAAGAATTCAATGAGAACAAAGTAAATTTAATAAAAGAAATAACTTGAAAACGCTTTTAAAATTTGGGATGTTGTGTCTCTTTAAATTTAAAATGAAATGTACAGCTATACCATGCAGAAAGAAAGTATTTAACTGTTTTAATAAATTCCTGGTGTCTACATCCCTTTAACTGATGTTCATCAATCCTACAATTTTATCATGTTTTTGCTTCTTTATCTAGTTTAAAATTTAGGGCCATATTTATCAAGTTATGAAGCAGCGGTCTAAAGATCGCTGCTCCATAACCTGTCCGCCTGTTCAGAGGCGGTGGACAGAAATCAACCCGATCGAATACGATCTGGTTGATTGACACCCCATCCGCAAATCTACAGGGGGGCGGCATTGCACCAGCAGTTCACACCAGCGTATACTGTCAGCATTTAACAATGTGCAGCGGACAAGATCCACAATATCGGATCATGTCCGCTCGCACCATAATAAATAGGCCCCTTACTATTATCCTCCTAGTTTCATTATTTTGCAGAATGCTGGCCCATCATTTTATCAAGGGCCTTTCTAGTAATAATAGATATAAACTTGGTTCTATTCATAAAAAAACATGCTTCTTGCTGAGCAAAACCTTTTGCATGGAAGGAAATTGCAGACAAGCAATATTTCAAACAAAATAAAACCAAAATGGAACTGTTTGTTTTCTTTAACAAAAGGCAAATGTAAAAAGAATTTCAGATTTTATATATATATATTAAATGCATCAAGTGTGACAGCACCACAGTACAACAGCCTTGTTAGGATATAACAACCTTAAAAGCGACGTTTCAGACCTACATGGTCCTTAATCATGCATAGTTAAAAACAACTTAACATACACTTTAAAAATTGTATCTGGACCAATCAAATTACTTCCTACATTTTTTAATTGGATTAACTCATACCTATCCAGGTTTCAAGGCAATTATATTAGATAGTGACCTCTAGTGGTACCAGAAAACATAACCCACAAAATCTATAAAAACAAATACAAAATCATAGTCCCTATTCAGACCATAAGGGTGTAATGTATTTAGATGTTTAATCCACCAAACTTCCTTTTGTTTCAATTTTAGTTCCCTATTGCCCCCTCTCCTGTGTATAGGGATGTGATTGATTACTTGAAAACGAAGCTGACTAACAGTATGACCCATCTGTGTAAAGTGTGCTGAAACTGGTAGAGACATAACCTTTGATTTAATAGAGGCTTTATGTTGGCTAAATCTATCCCTGGCAGCTTGGGTAGTCTCACCAATATAACACAACCCACATGGGCATTTAAGGAGGTAAATTGCATAATCAGTTTGGCATGTATAGAGGCCATTAATAGTGAGTTGTTTCCTTTTATCATTTTGTGCTAAAAATTTACCTTTAATAATGGAGTTGCATTGGGCACAATGTAGACATGGATAGTAACCCTTATTAGGGGTAGTTAAATAGTTAATATTTTGTGGTTTAATAGTACCAACATCTGCTTTAATTGTATTTTGATAAAAGGTGCCAGTGTTTTCTCACTATTTGGAAAATATCTTTACTTCTGTCACTATATTCTGTAGCGAACACCAATCTGTTGATATCATTCTTACTTTTATCCTTCTTCCTATCAAGATTCTCAGTACTGTTTACAATAATCTATTTAGGGTAGCCTCTTTTCTCAAATTTATTACCCATAGTTCTTAACCTGGTAATTTCTCTTGGTCTCTAACAATCCTCTTAGTGCGTAACAACTGACTCCTAGGTATAGATTTAAAAACTGTATCTAGATGGAAACTCTCATATCTAAGTAAGGTGTTCTTATCAGTGGGCTAAGTATAGAGATCAGTGCTTAATCTAGTGCCTTGCTTGCATAACATGGTATCCAAAAAACTAACCTCCTGTTTAGAATATGTGAGTATGAATTTGATGCCTATCATGGATGCTTTGATGTCTTCCACAAATTGTAATAAGACTCCAATGTGCCTCCCCATATGCCAAAAATGTCATCTATATATCTTAGCAAAAGCGTACAACAGCTGATAAATGACTGATTATCGTAAACAAACTTGTTTTCAAAGCCACTCATGAACAAGTTGGCATATGAGGGGGCTACATTGGAGCCCATAGCTGTACCTCACTTTTGCATATAATACCTATCCTGAAAAAAGAAATAGTTGCAGTAAAGCACAAGCCTCAACAAATCATCAATAAAATCCATTTTGTAATGGCTTGTACATTTTACTCTCATCTAGAAAGCTTTTTACAGTTGTCAAGCCAGCCGTGTGGGGAATAGAGGTGTATACATTCACCACATCTAGGGAAAAAAATAAACCATGTTTCTTCAATTTCAACAGAGGTGGAATCCTTTAAATTGCCCCCATGCCATCTTATCGATGGGTAAAAAACCTTAGGGATAACCTGGTTAAAGTAGATGTTGGTATTATTAAACCACAAAATATTAACTATTTAACTAACCCTAATAAAGGTTGCTATCCATGTCTACATTGTGCCCAATGCAACTCCCTATATACTGGAGAGGGGGCATTAGGGAACTAAAATTTAAACAAAAGGAAGTTTGGTGGATTAAACATCTAAATACATTACACCCTTATGGTCTGAATAGGGACTATGATTTTTATTTGTTTTTATAGATTTTGTGGGTTATGTTTTCTGGTACGACTAGAGGTCACTATCTAATATAATTTCCTTGAAACCTGGATAGGTATGAGTTAATCCAATTAAGAAATGTAGTATGCAATTTGATTGGTCCAGATACCCTTTTTAAAGTGTATGTTCAGTTGTTGTTAACTATGCATGATTAAGGACCATGTAGGTCCGAAACGTCGCTTTTAAGGTTGTTATATCCTAACAAAAGAAATATTTTTTTTTAACCTTTGAACAAGGCTGTTGTACTGTGGTGCTGTCACACTTGATGCATTGACTGTACAATTTGGAAGTTTGCTGATTCTCCATGGTGACGAGCACACATTTCACAAGAATACCTATGGGTATAGTGCTGGACTCTACTTTTCTATTTGTGATATATATATATATATATATATATATATATATATATATATATATATATATATATATTTATAACAAAACCATAACGTTTTAGTGTTCCTTTTTTATTTATAAATTAAGATAATGCTCTTAACTAAATATCACTGGTGATTCATTTAGGCTTCCCTGGTCGCTGCAAGTGGCATTTGTTGCACAGCTGGGTCTCGTGACTTTTGCTGCTTATTTGGTCTGCGACAGTTCTCTGCAGCTCTCTAGTAGTATGTTAACTATGTTTTTAACTTATTTTGGGTGAGATTACAAGTGGAGCGCTATTTAATGATCCCGCTAAAGCGTTAACTGCGCTAGAAGTAAGCTTTTTGCCCGCTTCGGATTGCACTTGTACTACTAGAATAATAAAGTTTCAGATTATTTTTCCAGTTATATTAGAAAATTACTTTTCTTTCATACACAATCCTTTACTCCTGGGAATTACTCTTCCCTACCTTCCCTACCACTAGGAGGAAGCAAAGATTCTCAAACACCAAGAACTCTATAAAATTCATCCCACCTCACCAGTACCTCAGTCTTGTGTTTGCTTCCGCTGGAGGGAGTCAAATAATGAAGATGGGCATTTGATTCTTCCGAGAGAGGGGTTCTCAGATTTAGTTGAGGCCTGTTTCCCCTTAAGAGTAGAAGTTGCTTGTTGCAGGGATGTATCTGGAGTATTGGAAGTGACACATATTTCACTGGTAGGGATTTAGTCACAAGCCTTGCCATGGTGGTTGCAGGGACTTGTCCTTTGCTACAGCCTGTTGTTTTTTCAATATACTCCTATTCCAGTTCCTCTGCTATGTTTTCAGCACTGGTCTTGGCTTCCTTTTAGTTTGCTCCAGTAGCAGAGTGCCTCTGGGTAATTACTGTCATAAAGTTATCACTATTTAGAGTGTTATATATGTACATAACCTTGGGAAAGTTATACAGTATGTATATTGTTATTTGATATTTTCCCCTTTAAATTAATATGTTTATTTTTTCACTGCATACTTTTTTTTTAACCTGCATACTTTTTTGAAGCTTCAGCATTTTCAATTTTTAAATTTTTTGATGCACGTTGTTACACGTTGATGCACGCTGGCCTTCAGGTCTGCATGCATCTGTGTAATAGTGTCTGTACTTTTTGGTGCCCTTTCTATTAAATATAATGTAAGTTTGCCCTGTTTCTCACTTTACAAGTGTGCAATCTCAATGTAAGATGGCATTTGTCTTGTATTCGTGAGTTATTCAATTGTAAGTTTTTATGAGTTTCTTTTAGAGGGGGTAAGTGTTTCCCTTTCTTCGAGGGCTCTTTTAATGGGGATATTATTATTTAACTTTATGTTTTCTGCATTTAACTGTATTGTTATTTTTTCTGCAGTTATGGAGACTTGTAATTCTGTCCCTAAATTGTTCCTTGAAGCTGGGTCATTTGAACATTTTCCTACCAGTGTTAAATGTTTATATTGGTATATGCTAGACATGTGCATGGCGAAAAAATTCGGTTCGGTTCGGATCGATTCAGATTTTTTTGAATTTCGGTTCGGAGCGATTCGAATTCGGAAAAATTTGAATCAATTCTGTTCGGATTTGTTTCGGATTCGAATAAATTCGGTTCGGATTTGTTTCGGATTCATTCGGATTCGAATAAATTCGGTTCGATTCGGTTCGGTATTTCGGTAAGTGTTAGGTGGCATTAGACTTATACTGTACAATACTAGTGTAATCCATGGCCATCCAAATTTACAGAATAAATCCAAAGTAATTCGGATTTATTCGGTAATTCGGCAGTATTTTAATTCGGAAATTCGGTTCAATTCGAATCACCAAATTTGCCGAATTTTCCGAATTTCCGAATCGATCCGAAACGAATCGCACATATCTATGCTAAGGTATTTCCTTTCAGCAAATTTATGCAATAAATGTATTAATGTATTCTGACCATGTCTACTACCGTTCTTGCGTCAAAAGATATCATTGTTCATTCTGTTTGTTCCTTACTGGAGGAATCTACTACTTTTTCTCCTGGAATTAAGAATTTCATTCAAACAACATTGCTGAAATGTTGGTAGCCATGCCTTTTTCAACAAAGCATTTAAGTTAAATTTTCAGTTCAGTAATATCTATTACTGATGTGGCTGTTGCTTAATCTTTTGGATATATAGTCTTTCTGTGCAGTTTTCTTATGAATCCTTTTTATGTTCTTTACATTTTCAAATGCGTTCTTTTGTAATGTCTTTTTACATAATTCATTAATGTCTTTAGTTGTTCTTTCTAGAAGTGAATTATGGCTATAATGGTCTGCTGACATTTTTTCTAATTCCACACTTTTGTCTCTTTCTTTAAAGGAAAATATTTTATTTGGCTCTGGTTTGGTTTCTATTATTTCTACATTGTCTGGGATTAAGGAGCTTTTCTTCCTTATGACTAGAAGTCCAATGGTATATCTAAAGCTCAGATGTGTGTTCTGCCTCTTTGGTCAGAACAGGGGGCAGATTTTTTTTCCTCCACCCAGTATCAGAGTTCCTCTGGTTCTATCTGGAAATAAATAAAATAGCATTTGCAAAATGCTTTAGCGCCTATAACTGAATTTGAGCACTTAACCCTCTGCTTTCCAGGTTGCAGAGCTAAATACTAGGTCAATCTATAGGCTCTGGAGTATGCTGACATGGTCAGTGCCCATTAGTTTAACTGGGACAGATCTAAGCAGTCCAAGAAATCTTCTCCATCCAAGTCTGCATGTAGGTGTGGCCCACGATCCAGAGGCTCTGGTAGGGGGCAGGTTATGCCTCTTTAAGGAAGCTTGGTTTTAGCCAGTTCAGGTTCCTTGAGTTCCTAATTTAGTCTCAAGGTATATCAAATAGGTTTCAGATCAAGGCTTCTGAATGGAAGTTTTTTTTCTGTCCAATATGCCTAGAAAACCTTTAAAGGCTCAGGTAGATGGGAACTCTAACCTATTCATTGTTCCAAAGAAGGAGGGAACTTTCAGATCTTGAATTTCTGAACAAGTTTCTAAAGTTCCTATTTTTGAAATAGAAACTAATCAGACTATTCTGTGAGGTCAGTTTATGTCCACAATCAGGGCCGGCGTTAGGATTTTTGGCCACGCAGGTGAGGTTACATTTTGCCGCCCTCCCCCATGATTACATACCATCCCTATTGCTAGTTAAAGGGATATGAAACCCAATTTTTTCATTCATGTTTCATCTGTATCTTATGTCAATCATCAGGGGGGACTTACAGTTCCCTAGTTATGCAGATAGTATCTCAAATTCTGTCCTGGGCAGACGCTAATTGCTTTTGATTTCTGCTGTTCATATTCCAGAACTGAACAACTGGGAAGCAGTTTTTCTCAGTCGCCAGTCTTTCCATCTGGATGAGTGGTCTCTTCATCTAGTTATATTTAATCAGATAATTGGTCTTTGGGGTCATCCAGAGATAGTTGTGAAAAATCTCACATTTCCCAGGTACTGTATAGGTCCAGGGATCTTTGAACTGTGTTTGTGGATGCTCTGGTAGTACTTTGGTAATTATTGGCCAGCCTATATTTTTTCCACCTCTGTTCGTTTTTTCTTTGGCAGGAAGACCTTTGGTGATTCTGATTTCTCCAGATTGTTCCTACAGAATTTGGTATGCACATTTAGTTCTGATGTCCAGTTTCTCTCCATGGCTGCTTTCTTTGCACCCAGACCCTCTATTTCAAGGTACATTTTTTATCCAGATTCTAGATCTCTGTTTGATGTCATGGCGATAGAATCAGAAACCCTCTCTGTCTTTGAACTATCTCTTCAGTTACTGATTTTCTTGTACAGGCTCCTAAGTCTGTGACTAGAGGAATTTTTATTTAAAGGTCTGGAAGGCTTTTAATTCTTGGGGGCCAATTTATCAAGCTACGTATGAAGCTTAATGCTCCTGTTTTCGTGCAAGCCTTCAGGCTCGCCGGAAACAGAAGTTATGAAGCAGCGGTCTAAAGACTGCTGCTCCATAACTTGTTCGTCTGCTCTGAGGCCGCAGACAGAAACCAACCCGATTGAATACGATCCGCGAATCTGCAAGAGGCAGCATTGCACAAGCAGTTCACAAGAACTGCTGGTGCAATGATAAATGCCGACAGTGTATGCTGTCAGCATTTATCGATGTGCAGCGGACATAATACGCTACACAAGAACTGCTGGTGCAATGATAAATTCTGACAGCGTATGCTGTCGGCATTTATCGATGTGTAGCGGACATGATATGCTACGCCTTAGTGTTCGAATCATACTTTTTCTTGGCATTCTTTTAGAATAACTAGAAGCGGTTGTTAAGATATGCTTTGGATAAGGTTTTATCTGCCAGTTCTTTGAAATGTGTTTTCTGCCCTTTTTAGTTATGTTCAGTAAGTAGATTGCTGTCTCTATTGTACTGTGCTGTTTAATTAGTCTGCACATGATGTTTGTTATCAATTAGGGATTCTGTTGGTCAATGTGTCTTTCAAATAAGATCAGTATAGTTTGAATTAGTTTGCCTGATGAAACGGCCAAGTATGAGAGCCGAGAAACGTGTTGCATATTTTTAGAGGATACCAAATACCCCCCTATGCCTGCTGCAACTGTTTTTTATGTGTTTTTAATTAAATACATTTTTAAATAAAAGTGGTTTGGCAAGCCATTCTTATATACAGCTCACAGCAAATCTGTTGGCACAAGTTTTTCCTGTGAATCAACTTATGCCTGTTTTGCACAGGACTGGTGGAAGTTTAGATATGTTGCAGTCTGTTCCTAATATTGGGAGAGGGTGAGCTGATACACCCCAATATATCAGCCTGCTTTTACCAGCACACAAGGGTGCTTTGGGCAAATGTGAGTATCCTTTTAACGTTAATTTTTGTGCTGTACTTGGGATACACTGATACACACATGAGGCGCCCCTCTATTTATTTGCCATTTCAGAACCTTCATATCCATGTTGGGAGGAGTGTAGCTAAGTTATAAGAACTGTTGTATGGAGGACTCCATTAACCATTTGGACTCTATTTCCATCTGATAATTCCTAGTTCAACAATTATTTGTGGAATATTTTGATATTAAGGATATTTGTATAATAACACAGTATTAAATTGTGGTTTATATATACATATTAGCTAAAAAGAGCGCTCTATACTGCTATTTTTTTATTCTTCCTGACATTCATGCTTTAGTTAAAGCCTTAAAATATACCCAACGATAGAAAGAAAAATTAATGTCAAGCTTCTCTTATACTGTACCTGTATGTTACAGTGTTACATTATACAAAAAGTTAAAAATCAAGAGATGCGCTCATAAGGCTAAAGACAAGGATTTTATTTATACAATTTAAAATATGGTAATATTTACCTAAAAAACAAGAGTGTGCACTCTATAGAATACAAGTATAAAAGTTATAACAATTATAACATATAATAATCGTTGGTTATTAGTAAAAACGTATGATATTCGTTGGTTATTAATTCATATAAAAGTCACTTATCGTATTTCCAGATGATCTGGTTATTGCAACAGTGATAAAAGCTTTGTTTCCTTTTAGTAGGTCACATGTGATCCAATAGCCAGTAGTATGCCTTCAATCTTCTTACTCTTAAATTCAAATTGTAACGGATCAGATGTGACCTACTAAAAGGAAACAAAGTTTTTTTTCCACTGTTACAATAACCGGATCATCTGGAAATACGATAAGTGACTTTTATATGAATTAATAACCAACGAATATCATACGTTATTACTAATAACCAATGATTATTATATGTTATAATTGTTATAACTTTTATACTTGTATTCTATAGAGTGCACACTCTTGTTTTAAAGGTAAATATTACCATATTTTAAATTGTATAAATAAAATCCTTGTCTTTAGCCTTATGAGAGCTTCTCTTGATTTTTAAGTTTTAGTTAAAGCCTTGTCTAGAATTTAGCCTATTATTAACCAATTTTTCCTCCTTGGAACCTTAATTTGGTTTTGAGTAGACATGTGCAGCCGCGAAAAATTTGGTTCGGTTCGGATCAATTCGGACCGATTCGAATTTCGGTTCGGATCGATTCGAATTCGGAAGAAATTGAATGAATTTGTTTCGGATTCATTCGGATTCTTTCGGATTCGTGGGAAATTCGGTTCGGTTCAGTTCGATTCGGTTCGAATCGATTCGGATTTTCGGAATTTCGGCACTGTTAAGTGGGATGTGCTGTGTATTACACTAGTATACTGTACAATACTAGTGTAATACATGGCCATCCGAATCCATCCGAATAAAATCAAATCAATTCGGATTTATTCAGTAGATTTGGCACTGCCGCAATTCGGAAATTCGAATCGATCCGAATTCCGAATTCAACAAAATTCGTCAGAATTTCGATTCAGACCGAACTGAATCGCACATGTCTAGTTTTGAGGATTTCTGCAGGTTCCTCCTTTTGAGCCTGTACATCAAGTTGATATTAAACTTCTTTTTGGATATTTTGTTTCTTTTAGCTATTTCATCTGCTAGTAGAATTTCTGAGTTTTCTACTCTTTCTTGTGTTCCTCCTTATCTTATTTTTGTTCAGGATAAAGTTGTGTTTTCTGACAATTTAAGTTGGTACATTGTTGTTCCTTTTTTATGTCTTAATTCTAAGAATTATTCAGAGAAATCTCTTCATGATTTGGATTTTGTTAGAGCTTTGAAGTGTTATGTAGACACCACTAAGGATTTCAGACAAACTTTTAGTTTGTTCCTTTTGCTGGTTCTATGAAAGGGCAAACCGATTTCTGCTGTTTCTCTGGCTTCTTGGTTAAAGTCTTATAGATTTCTTGGAAGCTGGTCAGCTTCCACCTAGATTGATTTCTGCTCATTCTACCAGATCAGTTGCCACATCTTGGGCTTTTTAGAATGTTTTATCAGTGGACCAAATTTGCAAGGCAGTTACTTGATCTTCTTTGTGTATTCTTTTTACTATTTTGATGTTTTTGCTTTTTCTGAGGCAGCCTTTGTTAGGATGTCCTTCAGGCAGTTGTCTCAGGTTGATTTGTTTTTGCCGGTTGGTTATTTTTAATTGCCTTTTTTAGGCTCTCTTGGGTTTGTGGATTTATTTTATCAGTGAAAAAAATATGTTTTTTAGATCCCACTCTTTTTTTATTTCCCATAGACTCCACAGCTGGGGTATTAGTTCCCAGGAGTAATGGATCATGGACTCTTACCTCCTCTATGAAAGAAAACATATTTTATTCTTTCCTGATAAATTAATTTCTTTCATGGTGGTGAGAGTCCATTAGACCCCATAATTTTTTGGATGTTTTTTTTCTTTTCTTTTGTTTGTTGCTTTTATTACTTTTCCTTCCTCTTTGTGCTTGTCTATACGTAAGACTTGGGTATTGGTAAGGTGGGAGGGGTTTTACAGAATTCTTGAGATTTAGAAATCTTTGTCTCCTCCTAGTGGTAGGGAAGAGTAATTCTCAGGAGTAATGAATTGTGGACTCTCACCACCATGAAATATATTAATTTATCAGGAAAGCATAGATTATGCTATTTTGTTTTATACCATTAGAAATATATAGATAATTATTAAATTATTGGGAGGTGAAATATCTCTAGTTTAGGACTAGATTATGAGTGGCACAGTAACTGTTGCGCAAGTGATAAGGTGTATATTGTGGCTCTTAGTATGTTGGAAGTAGCATGTGTATGAGTTTAAAGTAAACACGTTCCTTGAGTGCGATTGCATTTAACGTGTGTCAGGTAAGCGCGATTTCAGAGCTCTGGTTAACTGTCACAAAAAACATCAATAATACATTTCAATAAACAGTTACACTCATAACAACACTGTCTGATATATATAAAGATATGAGCTATCAGGAGTAAGAAAAAAAAGGCATGCAAAGGCTTTAACATATTTATGTATACATACATGTCTAAATATGTGTATGTATATATGTATGTATGTATTTATATAATGTAGGTTAGATAGCAATAGATTAAGATCATCTGTTCACATCTCTTAAGTGAACAATTATAAGTGAGACACAACAAATTATACAAGAATTAAACTCAATACTCACCACACTGCTGCATACTAACTAACAACAAACTATAACTTTACTAACAAACTGCCTATTGACATATGCTAAGGAATGCTGAGTTAACCGACTCTCTCTTCTGCTTTCAGTTATGTGTTTTTTGTGTCATTTGTACTACAAGTCTCTCTTTGGTATGTGAATTGATCCCTGCATTCAAATCCTGCCAATTTCCCTGTTTTTTGTGTCATTTGTACTACAAGTCTCTCTTTGGTATGTGAATTGATCCCTGAATTCAAATCCTGCCAATTTCCCTGTTTTTTGTGTCATTTGTACTACAAGTCTCTCTTTGGTATGTGAATTGATCCCTGCATTCAAATCCTGCCAATTTCCCTGTTTTTTGTGTCATTTGTACTACATGTCTCTCTTTGGTATGTGAATTGATCCCTGCATTCAAATCCTGCCAATTTCCCTGTTTTTGTGTCATCTGTATTGCAAGCCTCACTTTTTGCATTTGTCTGTATAATTAATTATGTATTTACCCTGCTGATATCTTGCCTTTATCTATGTGATGTTCAAACCTTGAAAATACTTGTTTTTATTCCTAAATTTATAATTTCACTAATGGTTTAACCACAGCCTCCCCCCAATTCTTTTGTCTGTTATTTTTAACTTATCTCACCCTGAATCAAAATTCCTCATTGGCCTTTTGACTGTCTTTGATCAGGTCATTACCTAACTTATAGCATTCAGCTGAATGCTCTGGCCTATAAATTTAACACTGCAACACTGCTATGGGGAAAGCAATGCAGGGGTTAGCAATGTAGGTTAGATAGCAATAGTGTAAGATCATCTGTTCACATCTCTTAAGTGAACATTTATAAGTGAGGCACAACAAATTATACAATAATTCAATAAGGATTGGACATGGGATAAGGCAAGTTCTGTTTTAATACTGAGTTTTATACACTATCTGACTATTTTGTAGAAATGCTAAATATCTTCATATTCCTTTTTGCCACCTTTTGTCTGTTTAACAAACTACTTTACTCATTTACTCCTTACCCCTCACCACCTGCATTGCTCATTAGCCCATCTCTCTTAACCTCACCTTACTTTTGTATTCATGAAATTTGCACATTTCTAAAGACTCTCTCTCCCCCTTGCAACTCATCACAAACAAAGTCAGACTCTCTTTCCCCCTTGCAACTCATCACAAACAAAGTCTCACTACTGCAAATCCGCATCTCATGTCACCCTCCCTCTTGCTCATACTAGCTGCTGGAGACATCTCCCTTAATCCTGGTCCCCCACAACTTCCTTGCCCTGCACACCTATGTGTGCCCTTCACTAGACTTCAAAAACAACACTCTGGTAACCTTAATCTTATTCCTCTTGCATCTAAAGCCACCACCCCCTTCACTTGTGCACTATGGAACTCTTGCTCGGTTTGCAACAAACTCACTTCTATCCATGACCTCTTTATCTCCCACTTTCTCAATCTTCTGGCTCTCACAGAAACCTGGCTCTCTCCTTCAGACACTGCTTCCTCTGCTGCACTGTCACATGGGGGTCTCCACTTCAGCCATACTCCTATGTCTGACAATAGACAAGGAGGTGGTGTTGGTATTTTACTTTCCTCTCATTGCACCTTTCAACAAATACATCCCTTCTCTTCCCTCACATTTTCTTAATTCGAAACACACATGATTTGCTTATTATCTCCCCTCTCTATATGCATTGCAGTCATATACCACCACCCTGGCTCCGCAACTCTATTTCTAGATCACTTTGCCGCCTGGCTACCTTACTTCCTTTCCTCAGATACCCCTGCCCTCATTCTCTGTGACTTCAACCTCCCTGTTGATAATCCCACTGCCTCCTCTACAAAACAACTTCTGCAACTCACTTCCTCTTTCAGCCTGTTACAATGGACTGACTCTCCCACTCACAAAGATGGTTACTCCCTTGATCTGATTTTCAGTTATCAATGCACTATCTCAAACTTCACAAACTCACCTTTTCCTCTTTCGGACCACCACCTCCTCACTTGTACCATCACCTCCCTCCCTACAAATCTCCCTCCTTCTACCCCTCACACTAAACTTCACAGAAGAATCAAGTCATTAGATCAGCAACAGCTCGCTAGCTCTGTCAAAATGTATCTCTTTTGCCCCTGTTACAGAGGATGAAGTTTCTGCCCTTATACTATCCTCTCACCTCACTACCTGTCCCCTCGACCCCATTCCCTCACAACTACTCCCCTTCCTCTCTTCTACCCTTACCCCTATACTCACACACATCTTCAACCTCTCCCTCAGTACTGGTATAGTTCCCACATCTCTTAAACATGCATAATTCACACCTATCCTCAAAAAACCTTCTCTCGATCCAACCTCCCCATCCAACTACCGCCCTATTTCCCTACTACCTCTTGCTTCAAACTTCTTAAAAAGCTAGTATATGCACATCTATCCCATTTCCTTACATTAAACTCCCTCCTTGACCCACTGCAATCTGGATTTTGCCCCCTTCACTCAACAGAGACAGCAATTGTTAAGGTTACCAACGACCTACTTACAGCAAAATCAAAAGGCCACTTTTCTCTACTTATCCTCCTTGATCTGTCTGCAGCCTTTGATACTGTCGACGACCCTCTTTTGCTCCATATCCTCCAATCCTTCAGCATCTGTGAAACAGCTCTCTCTTGGTTCTCTTCCTATCTGTCTAACCGTAACTTTAGTGTAGCCTTCTATGAGGTAACCTCTACCCCGTTACCTCTTTCTGTTGGGGTACTGCAAGGCTCTGTCCTCGGTCCCCTTCTCTTCTCAATCTACACGTCCTCTCTAGGTTCCTTAATAAAGTCCCATGGGTTTCTTTATCATTTGTACGCCTCTCTGCACCAGAACTATCTCCTTCCTTGCTAACCCGTGTCACTATCTGTTTCTCTCATATCTCATCTTGGATGTCCTCTCACTACCTCAAGCAAAATCTCTCCAAAACTGAGCTCCTTATTTCCCCCCCTTTTTCCAAAATCTCCACCCCCATGTCTCTATAACTGTTGATAATGCCATTATTACCCCAACCTCACATGCCCGATGTCTTGGGGTCACACTTGACTCAGATCTTTCTTTCACTCCTTCCATTCAGTCCTTGGCTAAAGCCTGCTGCTTCCACCTTTAAAATATCGCTAAAATTAGACATTTCCTTACACAGGCTCATCTTCTTGCACGTCACTTTTCATCTGCCACACCTCTCTGCCAATCCCTTCGCTGGCTTCCTCTTGCCTCCAGGATTAAACACAAAATTCTCACTCTGACACACAAAGTCCTCAATTGCATTGCTCCCACCTACATCTCAGACCTTGTCTCCACATACTCTCCCTCCCATCCCCTTTGCTCCACTCATGATCTCCTACTCTCCTCCTCTCTTGTTACCTCCTCACATTCCCATCTACAAGATTTCTCAAGACTGGCTCCCATCTTATGGAACTCTCTGCCTCGCTCCACAAGAATATCCCCTAGTTTTAAAAGCTTCAAGTGCTCCCTGAAGACTCTACTATTCAGGGACGCTTACAACCTACACTAACCTTCCTATCTCCACTGCTATCCCCTAAAAACCCATAGCATGTAAGCCTATGAGCCCAGCTGTTTGTAGTTCACCTTCATAAGAGCCGACTACAACAGTGCAACTCTCGGCAGGACCCTCTCTCCCCATTTGATTCCTGTAATCGGTTTTTTAAATACCACCTATGTTCATAGCGCTGCGGAACCTGTTGGCGCTCTACAAATACCTGATAGTAATAATAATATGTGTGTGTGTACAGATGTATTTATGTATTAACTGTATAGTTACTCTATAGTTACTGTACATATTTCACATTCCAATGTTCTTCACTTAAGAGAATGTCCTTTTTATTATTAAATATATATGAAGAAGGGATAATTATATTTACCTTCAGAACATGTTAGGTTATTGGACACTTAGTTTAGAGTGTCCTTGTTTTTATGCACATTGATTTGTGATTTTAAGGATTAATTTATTTGTATTTTACTTTTTGACCATTTATCAAAACTTTTAACAAGAGCTTCAACCGGAAAAAAAACCAAGAGAGCTTCCTGCTGCTGTACATATAAGGTTCATTTGTTAAGCTGTATTTGGACATATAACTGCTTTTACATTCCTCATATTGTTGAGGGTTCCTAATGTAAGCATAATCTGTTTAGGGCACCGTGGGAGGTTTGAAGCTACCTCGAGAATAAAGCAAACAGGGTTGCACTATTATTGTGTTTCTGTTTCCTTTTTATATATTCCACTCACGCTTGGAGGGAAGTTTCTCACTCTATACCACACTACAAGAAGCACTGAAGTTAGCAACCTTCAAGTTCTCTACATATCTAGTGGCAGATTTTGTTTGCAGTGTTATACCCAGGCTATCCTGGATCGTGCTTACTTACCTCATATGAATTGAGGCTAAGTCTTGTAAGTAGATATCTTTTTCTCACATTTGGAATGGCTCCTGTAACAATTTCCTTTTTTGGAGACATCTGAAACATTGTTTCTCATTCACACTGAGGGGCCTATTTATCATTGCGTCAATCTCAACGCATTCGCTGGAGTCAATACGCTCACCAGACATCGCCAGGCATTGCTGCTCAGGGCCGGATTTACATCTCAGGCACAAAAACCTGAAGCGCCCCCCCCCACCCCCCCCCCTCCCCCCTCAAAAAAAGTGAAAAAAGTGAGGACTTTTTTTTAAATATATTATTTAGGACAACTATCTAAAAAATGTAAGCAATAACAATTTTAGTGTAGACTGTCCCTTTAAGTAATAAAATATAAATTTCCCATTGTCCTCTCTAAGTATTGAATTTACAGACACATATAAGATAAGTAAGCAAGTGTGTGTACACAAAGGGATAACACAATGATCTATTACCTGATTTTTTATATATATATATATATATATATATATATATATATATATATATATATATATATACACACTCACACACACACACCTATACACATACACACACATACATACACACACACAAACATATACACACACAATAATTTCATGTGTACTAAATGTCCCTAATTCTTTTATTTGAGGAACATTTAAATGGCAAGTGATAGAGAGTGGCAAAATGCATTGCAAGGATTTAAAAGAGATGAACAAAGCCAATTACACTAATGCAGCCATGTGAACATGCATTTTACATGATATCTAGTTTCTAAAAGAGTTAATAAATTAACAGTGAAGTTACTGAGATTATAGTGACAGCTCATTTGGACTATCATAACTCTGAGTTAACTTGGAGACAAATACATTCGTAAAGGGGACAATTTATTTAAGTATTTATAATTCAGAATTTGATCAAACATCATAGAGACAGAATATACAGACATATCTAAGGATATTAAATTATAGTAAAACTACATGCATTCTTAAGTTAACTCATCTCTCTTCAAAACAGAGGTGGAAAGAATCAGTGCACAATTATCAGAACTGCAGGGCTGTGAGGTCCACACATTACTTTTGTATCTGGATTATGGATCAGTGCTGCTTCAAATGAAGCCAAACCAGGAACCCCAATAAAAATAATGGAGCCCAGTAAACATCCAAAGGAAGCAAAAATGCTCTGAGTGACAGCTAACAGAAATGCCTATTATTTTATTAATACTAGGCCCTTCTTTTTTGTCTTCTTTTTTTTGATAATAGCAGGAAGTTAATTAACAACATAATGCGTCACAGACAGTCTAGTCAAACTGATAATAACTTTTTACTGTGTAAGTGTTACAGTTAGTGCGCTTGGCCTTGGTCACTCTGACTCACTTTCACAGACTAGTCACACTCACTTATATGCTGTAGACAGGCTGAGCCGTCTCAGGACCCAGGGCAGGCGACAGGCTCCGCTCCGACAGCGTCAGAAGGTGGACCAAAGAGGAGCAACCAAAACTTCAGCCAGCCCAGGCCAGCAGCAATGAACACGCACGTCAGCTCACTACCTTCCCGCCTAGTACTCTGACTCTGAGAGGCAGAGCGCGGCAGCCGGCATCACGTGACAGTCAGACGTGGGCGTGACGCCGCCCGGCGAGCCCCAAACAAAATTAGTGGCTAATCTGCGATGGTGCGCATGCGCGGCGCTGACCACGGCAGACTCAGAGCAGCTGACAGCATACTCACCTGGGCCCAGGGACTGGAGTCTGAGACGACTTGTCAGTCACTCAGTCACTTCACTTGTGCAGGCTGTACACTGCCGACTGGAGCAAGGGTGGACTCTGGGGTCAGGGGTGGACCGTGGGAGCGAGGGTGGAGTCAGGGGTGGGAGGGAGTCAGCCTGAGCCTAGGAGGACGCGAGGAGACGACTGCAGTGCGTGCTACTGCTACTTGCTATAGTTGTTGCTTGCTAGTCTCCTAGTTCTGCTCACTGTGACATCCACATCTGTTCCGATAAAGTTGATAAGTACTAGCCCCTGCCTACTGTACAAATTAAACAGAAAGTAACAAAGCACTCATTCACAGGCTCAACAAAATCAGAAAAAAAAAAGTTAATTTTTTTTTTTTTTAGAAAAAAAAAATTAAATTTTTTTAAAAAAAAAATACACTGACTCTGTGGCGCCCCCTGCTGCAATGCGCCTGTAGGCACATGCCTACTGTGCCTAATGGCAAATCCGGCCCTGTTGCTTCTGCGAATCTACATACGACAACGACAGCCTTATTTATTAAAAAGTCTGTCAAAAACACGTGTGTCAAGTACGAAGCGATGAGCATCGGATTGTTGATAAATAGGAGTCATCAATGTCGTGGATATTCTGTCTTTTCCAACTTTATACCATTTCATTACTGTCCATGAATAAGCACATTTCTCTAAAGCTAATCTTTTATTTTTCATCTTTTAATGTCCAAGAAATAGCTATATTTATACATGAACAAACAATAAAATCTCATAGAAAGTTATTTTCTATGTATTTGTTATACAAAACAACTGATAACGTATGTGATATTTCCACATAAATTAATGTGTATTTGTATTTCTCGAAATCATGATATGCCTACCTCATGTTTATATTTATATATATATATATATATATATATATATATATATATATATGTGTGTGTGTTATGTCAGAAATCTTCTGCAAACATATTTACATGTCCCTAAATTCCTTTTTTTTGTTCTAAACAATGTTGTCTTTCATATCTCTGTGTTTATTTATACCACTATATGTATATAGTGTAAATTATTATTATTATGAGCAGGAATAATTGCAAATATAACATGTAATCAGGGTATCATATGTATTTATTTCCAATCAATGGATATTTTAAGAGCTGGACCAGTTCTCTCTCTGAACCTGTGTAACCCCTCCTGATTGCAGTCTAGTTATAAACACCACCCCTACACAGGTGTAAAATATGGGCTGGCATATAAGATGACATTTCTTAATGAAAATGAAATTCAAGAGAAGGAAGAAAAACTATTGGCTAGATTACGAGTTGTGCATTAGGCTTAAAAAGCAGCGTTAAGAGGTCCTAACGCTGCTTTTTAATGCCCGCTGGTATTACGAGTCTTGCAGGTACAGGTGTACCGCTCACTTTTTTGGCCAGACTTGGAAATAACGCAAATCCACTTACGTAAATTGCGTATCCTCTTTTTTCAAAGGGACTTGCATAGCGCCGGTATTACGTGTCTGCCAAAAAGTGAGCGGTAGACCCTCTCCTGTCAAGACTGGTACCGCATTTTAAAGTCAGTAGTAAGAGTTTTACACTACAACGCTGTAGCATAAAACTCTTAACTAAAGTGCTAAAAAGTACACTAACACCCATAAACTACCTATTAACCCCTAAACCAAGGCCATCCCGCATCGCAAACACTAAAATAAAAATTTTAACCCCCAATCTGCCGAACCGGACATAGCCGCCACTATAAAAAAATATATTAACCCCTAAACCGCCGCACTCCCGCCTCACAAACATTAGTTAAATATTAACACCAAGGAAGAATGGTATGAAGGATACCAGACTACCCAAAGTATGCACTTACAGCACTCTAGGTCTGAACTAAAGGTTGGGATTCCTCAACAGGATATTAAAATATAACTTTTATTAGTATTAAAATTAAAAAACCAAAATTGTTTGGTTGATACACATACGATTAAAATGTGCTCCAGTACCCAAATCAGTATAATAAGTTTCACGTTAGATCACAATTTTTGATAATTCGGCCTGAATAAATTCACTAGTAATGGTGATCTAAATGGTTCAATAAATCAACTCGGTAATGGTTACCATCATAGTATAAATCTGAATGATAGAGCTCATGTACAAATTCTGATCAGGGTTGTGTAATCTCGACTTGATAAACTTGTGCTATCATCATTCAGTATAATGGGTGATAGCAAAGTAATAAATATTATATAATAAAAGTGATTATCCACGAATAGGGGTAGGAGTAAATTAAATATTCACAAAAACGAGGGTTAGATCAGTTATAACCTGGGCTATATTTTTAGCCTGTATAATTGTATGAATAGCAATGTGTGCGTGCTTGGTGCTACTATAATTTTCTATATTTCATTAGGCATACATTCCTAGAAATTGGAATATGTTTATAGTTGTAGTAAACCTAATTCTATGTCGCCCAGACCTCAGATCAGGCCACTTATATTCACTTGAAGTTCTTTGATAATTCAACCCTGATTAATCTATACAGCAATTGCTGCAAAGTTACTCTGGCTAATGTTGATCCACCTTTATAAATTTAGGCATATGCTACATAGAAAACTTCATCAGCCACTAATCCGGCGCCTCCCAGATTTTATTGATAAACAAATATCCCAAAGTTTATTCACAGTGCCAATAGTTATTTTGGGCCAGTGTACGGCAGAATTGCCAATGTTTGATAATTCAAATTGTGTGCCCTGTGGCACAGCCAAAGTTCTGATTCACAAGTGTTACAATTATCAGTCATTAATTTGTAACATTATGTCACTACAAATTCATTCATATACTGGGTTATAGCTCTAGTTAAATTTAGCACAACTCCCTTTCCATAAATGCTTTCTATGATTTAGTTTAAATTCAATATTCGTGATACAATATCTGTTGATTTTGAAAGCTCTGAAAGCTGTATTTGAAGTTTAAGCTAGGTCTGGCACAACCCAGATTGTATGTATAGAGTTAATTGTACATTAGTTTATAATATGAATCTCCCTTGAAACACACATTCATTCTCACAATTTGATTTAACAATAAAGGTAAATCTAATCTGGCATAACCCAGAATATATAAATATCTTGCCGTATTAGTTTAATTCGCAACTATGTTGCAGGTTGATATATATGTTTCAGTTTGAGCGCCGTGTGGCATAGTAAATGCTGTGACTATCAGGCAGTATCAATCACACTCATTCGTCTGTGAGATCATACAATACACGCTCATTCAAACACTGTTTGGTAGTTTAAGTTAAAACTGGCACAACCCAGTTGCTATAGAAATATATACGGCGTAGCGTGTGATTATTCAAAGACTTAGTTCATAATTGATAAAATAAAGTCTAGCATAACTCAAGCTGAAATGAGTGTGACCTGTTATTGTATATACGATAAGTTACTATAACAGTATCTGCGGCGTAGCGTATAATTATTAAAAGGCTTAGTTAACAATTAATGAAATAAAGTCTGGCACAACCCAGGCTATATGGTTATAACTCGTTATTGCGTAGATCTTAAGAAAGGTTTTTGGACTATATACACCGTGTAAAGAGCCCTATTCGGTACCCTGACCCAGATAGGTCAATTATCTATGATTAGCTCTATGATTGCGGTAACCATACACTCCACATGATTTAGCGGTACTGGGCTAGTTTAAAATACATAGAAAATAGAGCGTGAACGAGTTCAACACTCTCCCCTGACGCGTTTCGCCCGATTGGGCTTTATCAAAGGCAGCGAGCCGCCGTGTTTGTGGGGATATATACCCTGTAGGACCGGAAGTCCCGCCCCCGCTCCACTCTGATAGGTACTTTGATTGGTTCTAAATAAATTGATAGACAGCTAGTTGTTCCAATAGCGAAGTCATGTTTGCGAGACTCCATGACCCGTACTCATGGGTACTGTGATTGGTTTAAAATGAATTTGATAGACAGCTAGTTGCTCCAATAGTGAGGTCATGTTTACGAAACTACATGACCCGTAATGTCAGGATGGATAGTTTTAATGTATGTATTGTAGTAAACTGATTTGATAATCGTAGACTGTATCTCAAGTATTTATGTCAAACCGTTACTGCTAGAAATTAAATATTTGTTGTAGGGTAGTGATCATCGGAATTCCTAAGATTCAATGTACTAAATATATCTCTAGAGTGATCATTGGAATTCCTAAGATTGAATGTGATAAATGTATCTATAGAGTTCCACACTGTAAACAGTTCTGACGATACCCTAAATTTATGAATATATTAACAAATTTTCTTGTAACTCTTGTCTGCATTTTAAACTATATGTCATTGTTATGACTCATATACCTAAATCTGCATTTGCTTATAGACCCCAAAAGTATTTATATTTCGTTCTGTGTTCTAACCTATTTACTCTTCATTATTTGTGCAACAAAATTATGTTCAAGGCTTGCTAGAGCGTTATTTAAAGAGCATTAAAGATCAACATATCAAAATTAGTTTCTGCAGCTATTATTTGTAAATAAAATATTGCTCGAGTTTCAAAATTGATTTTTTTCAAAGGGAATTTTTTTTTTTCCAAGTGTTGTGTATAGAACAACTATTAAGTTGTTGTATGTGTACTGACAATAATAAAGTGTTCCTTAAATTAAATCAAAGTGACATGTGAATTTTAGTTGTTATGTTTCTTATAATAGACTCATATACTATGTTGCTATGTGTTAGGACAAAGGGTGTGAATAGGGGAACAATGAAGAGATGGGAAAAGAAAATGAAAAGGGGGTAAATGTGATGGGTGTGCAAGAAAGATACCTCTAAGAATTGGGTTGTATTTCTAAGTGTGACTAAAGGTGCAAGAGAAAGAATATATAACTCAAGAAATCTTTATTTTCAAAACCAAAATCACGTGTATGTGTGAGTATACAGTGGAGGTGACTGTCATTATTTCCCTTATGCAGGTTTAATAAATGTCGCCAGTTGCTTGCCTTGTGAGTCATATTGGTTGTGATATAGGTTATTGTTACAAATATATGTCTCACTCTGCTTTGGGGGAAATGGCAATGTTAACTATTGGATCATATATAATTATATGAATATGCATAATAAAGGTTAGGTATTAGATCATAATTTTAGCAGATCTCCTAGTTATTAGTTAGTTATTAGATCATAATTTTAGCAGATCTCCTAATATTGCCTAGTATTATATTTTCTATATGGATTTATCTGATTTTCAATGGTTGATCGTTTGATTCTAGGTATATTCATATGATCCTCATAGAGAGATGATAACCTCTTAAAAATAAAACATTCATAGGATTGGATATCATTATATGATTTTATCAAGTTTTGTAATCATGAGTTTTTATAAAGAAAAGAAATCTTGTCTCCATAGTTAAATTTCACAATCAACCTTATTCTTTCTTATCCTTTGTTGGATGAGTTTGTTATTCTCTTAGTAATTATCATTAGACATAAGAGTTATTTTATCTTATTCCTTCTTTTATCGAGTTTGAAAGGTTCTTCTACTAATAATTACAAATAAACATACAGATTGTTTTGTTCGTTGAGACCCCAGGGTTGGACCGAGTTTAATAAATAAATCCATCGGCTTTCAGATTTTAATAATGCCGTTTCAAGGTCCCCTCCTCTAAACCCTAGGCTCACTTTCTCAACACCCCAGCATTGTAAATCTCTTTGGTTTGAGTTGTGATGTCTTAGGAAGTGTGCAGCTACACTAGTTAAGGTCTTTAATTCTTCTTTATCTTTGGCTGCGTTTTTGATGTTCCTTAAATGTTCCAGAAGTCTTACTCTTAGTTTCCTAGTCGTCATTCCAACATAATACAGGTTGCAAGTGCATTGGAGTACGTAAATTACACTTTCAGTATTGCAACTTATGTATCGTTTAATTTTATGATTTATTCCAAATCTATCTTTGATCCCAGTGGTGTTTTTCATAAATTTGCACGTACTGCAATTCCCACATTTGTGGGCTCCTGGGTTAAATGCTGAGGTGGTCTTTTTCCTTTGGAAATGACTACTGGTCACAATATCTTTGATGTTCTTAGTCCTCCTAAATCCAAATGAGGGACTTGGACCCAGCGTGGTTTTCAGTAACGGGTCAGTCATTAGTATATTCCAATGTTTCTTAATTATATTAATGATTTGTGGAGTTTGTGTATTGTGAGTCAGAATTAATCTGGGGATTTGAGAGTTAGTTTTATTCTGCCTTTTATGAAGTAAATTTTGTCGTGGTGTTAGACGGGCTCTCTGTTTGGCCTTTTTGATCGATCTTTTACTGTAGCCTCTTTTCAGTAATCTTTCCTCCAGATCTAATGCTCTTAATTCAAAAGTTTGAGCTTCTGAGCAATTTCTGCGAAGTCTCAGGAATTCCCCTGTAGGAAGGCTTCTCATTGTCCCTGGGGCATGTGCACTGGTACTGTGTAACAGGCTGTTGGTCGCAGTAGGTTTTCTAAATAGATCAGTGCTAATGACCCCATTTCTGTTCTTACAGATGGTAATATCCAGAAAGTTAATCTGTATTAGACTTTCCTCATGCGTTAATTTAATGTTCAGTCGATTGTTATTCAGATGACCAAGAAATTCCTGTAACTCCAAATGGGTACCTTCCCATATAAAGAAGATATCATCTATGAATCTAATCCATAAAGGTATTAGATCCGTGTATTTTTGATTCTCTTCCGTGAATACATATTCTGTTTCCCACCATCCGAGGAACAGGTTGGCATATGTTGGTGCACACGTAGTGCCCATCGCTGTTCCCCGGGTCTGTAGGTAGAATTGACTGTCAAATGTGAAAAAGTTGTAACTCAATACCATCTTCAGTAGTTTAAGGACGAAGTCATCATGTTCCTTGCCTTCTTCCGAATTTTTGTCCAAGAAGTATTTTACAGCTTGTAAGCCTTGTTCATGGTTTATGGATGTATAGAGAGATTCCACATCCGTTGTCACCAACCATGTTGTCTCATTAAGTGTTAGATGTTCAAGTCTTTGTAAGACTTGCATTGTATCCTGTACATAAGAAGGCAGTTCCTCTACGTAATGTCGTAGTCTATGATCTATGTACTCACTCGCCTTTTCTGTTAGACATCCAATCCCAGAAACAATCGGGCGTCCTGGTGGTACTTCGGCATTTTTATGGATTTTGGGTAACATATAAAAGGTGGCAATTTTAGGATTGTTGACCGTAAGGAACTTCTTTTCCTTGATAGTAATAATCCCTTCATTGTGGGCTCTATTTATCAGATTGGTATAGATTTTCATGTATCCATCCATTGGATTGAAGAGCAGTTTGGTATAACAGGATTTATCCTTTAGTTGCTTTGCTGCTTCTTTTAGATACATGTCTAGTGGCCAAATTACTATATTGCCACCCTTATCAGATCCTCTTATCACCACTTGATCCCATTTCTTCATTTCTTGGATAGCCATATGTTCTTTGTAAGTTAAGTTGTATTGTGAAGGTATTGTTTGTAGTGCTGTTACATCTCGACACACTAAATCTCTGAATATTTCAATCTGTGGAGAGTTCACAAATTTTGGTACAAAAGTTGATTTGTTATTGAGTTTGTCCCTCCATTTTGCTGGAGTTTTTGGTTCTGATTCAGTTAATAAATTTTCCAGATCTCTGAGGCTGCTCAGCTCTTCTTCAGACCAACCATCTGGGTTAGAGTTGTGAGAGAAATGTTTTTTCAGAAGTAATTTCCTTATATATAACTGAATATCTTTGACAGTCTCAAATTTATCAACATTATTGGAGGGGCAGAATGACAGGCCTTTTGAGAGCACCGACATATGTTCCGGTTCAAGTTGTATATTTGATAAGTTTATTACTCTCAGTGATTCAGACGAATCTGAGAGAATGGGCTCTGTTCCCTTCTCTGTGATCTCCAGGGTCCCTGGTTGTCTTTGTATGGTCTCGTTCGTCCCCTCGATGGTTTTTTGTTTGCGCCCCCTGCCTCTGCGTGTCCTCCTCCCTGTTCTCCTACATCTAAAAAATCCTTTCTTTTATTCCTACTGGAGGATCTTGATGTAATCGTAGATGTAGGGTTAGGTGGTTCTTCATTATTGGATTGGTGATTTGTTGAAGTTCCTTCTTCACCATCAGTGTCAGAGATGTCACTTTCGATTATGTTCACTTTGGGGTTCCTGTTGTTAATATTACTTCTGTAGAAGCCATTCTTTCGCCATTTGTAGACTCTATTATTATTAAAGTCACTGATATCTCTGTTTAACTTTCCCTGTTTTGTAGTTTTAAGTTCGAGTTCATATTTATCAAGTTCCTGCTGATAGGATTTATAAAGTTGGTTGAAGTCTTTGAGGTGTTCAAATTTTTTTAGGACCTCATTTTGTTCTTTAATTTTTGTTTCTAGTAGGTCATACTCTGATTTATCATGTTTAACCAGTATACCCATTAGTTTCGCTGAACACTCGGATAAGGCTTCTTCCCATTCAGTAGTAAGAGCTGGATTTTTGAACTCAAAAGCCGGGAAGAGCTGAATTCTAAGCCCTCTAGGTATCAGTTTTCTTTCAATGTACTTTTCAAAAAAGTGGCGGTTCCACCATACTTTATCTTGGCGATACATAGTTCTGTGAACATCTTTAAGCGCCCCATCTAGTGTAGTTGCTATAGTAGTACTTCCTGCGGTATTATCTCCTTCAAAAATCTCATTTAAGTCAGCAGTTCTTTTTAGTTGTCTAGCCTGTCTATCTAAATCAAATGTAGAATCCATGTTGTAGTGGAGTAGTTTGTGTGCTCTACTGTTCTGAATTCTGGATAACCCAGATGTACTAACTTAAACACACAAGGATGAACAGTGGCACTACTTAGACTTTTCCTCAAATAATAAGTCAATTCCGAGGTAAGAGTTAGATTAGTTCTACTGTATGTAGGAGGAAATGGTGCTTGTGCACAAATATAAACATGAACACCAAGGAAGAATGGTATGAAGGATACCAGACTACCCAAAGTATGCACTTACAGCACTCTAGGTCTGAACTAAAGGTTGGGATTCCTCAACAGGATATTAAAATATAACTTTTATTAGTATTAAAATTAAAAAACCAAAATTGTTTGGTTGATACACATACGATTAAAATGTGCTCCAGTGCCCAAATCAGTATAATAAGTTTCACGTTAGATCACAATTTATGATAATTCGGCCTGAATAAATTCACTAGTAATGGTGATCTAAATGGTTCAATAAATCAACTCGATAATGGTTACCATCATAGTATAAATCTGAATGATAGAGCTCATGTACAAATTCTGATCAGGGTTGTGTAATCTCGACTTGATAAACTTGTGCTATCATCATTCAGTATAATGGGTGATAGCAAAGTAATAAATATTATATAATAAAAGTGATTATCCACGAATAGGGGTAGGAGTAAATTAAATATTCACAAAAACGAGGGTTAGATCAGTTATAACCTGGGCTATATTTTTAGCCTGTATAATTGTATGAATAGCAATGTGTGCGTGCTTGGTGCTACTATAATTTTCTATATTTCATTAGGCATACATTCCTAGAAATTGGAATATGTTTATAGTTGTAGTAAACCTAATTCTATGTCGCCCAGACCTCAGATCAGGCCACTTATATTCACTTGAAGTTCTTTGATAATTCAACCCTGATTAATCTATACAGCAATTGCTGCAAAGTTACTCTGGCTAATGTTGATCCACCTTTATAAATTTAGGCATATGCTACATAGAAAACTTCATCAGCCACTAATCCGGCGCCTCCAAGATTTTATTGATAAACAAATATCCCAAAGTTTATTCACAGTGCCAATAGTTATTTTGGGCCAGTGTACGGCAGAATTGCCAATGTTTGATAATTCAAATTGTGTGCCCTGTGGCACAGCCAAAGTTCTGATTCACAAGTGTTACAATTATCAGTCATTAATTTGTAACATTATGTCACTACAAATTCATTCATATACTGGGTTATAGCTCTAGTTAAATTTAGCACAACTCCCTTTCCTTAAATGCTTTCTATGATTTAGTTTAAATTCAATATTCGTGATACAATATCTGTTGATTTTGAAAGCTCTGAAAGCTGTATTTGAAGTTTAAGCTAGGTCTGGCACAACCCAGATTGTATGTATAGAGTTAATTGTACATTAGTTTATAATATGAATCTCCCTTGAAACACACATTCATTCTCACAATTTGATTTAACAATAAAGGTAAATCTAATCTGGCATAACCCAGAATATATAAATATCTTGCCGTATTAGTTTAATTTAACTATGTTGCAGGTTGATATATATGTTTCAGTTTGAGCGCCGTGTGGCATAGTAAATGCTGTGACTATCAGGCAGTATCAATCACACTCATACGTCTGTGAGATCATACAATACACGCTCATTCAAACACCGTTTGGTAGTTTAAGTTAAAACTGGCACAACCCAGTTGCTATAGAAATATATACGGCGTAGCGTGTGATTATTCAAAGACTTAGTTCATAATTGATAAAATAAAGTCTAGCATAACTCAAGCTGAAATGAGTGTGACCTGTTATTGTATATACGATAAGTTACTATAACAGTATCTGCGGCGTAGCGTATAATTATTAAAAGGCTTAGTTAACAATTAATGAAATAAAGTCTGGCACAACCCAGGCTATATGGTTATAACTCGTTATTGCGTAGATCTTAAGAAAGGTTTTTGGACTATATACACCGTGTAAAGAGCCCTATTCGGTACCCTGACCCAGATAGGTCAATTATCTATGATTAGCTCTATGATTGCGGTAACCATACACTCCACATGATTTAGCGGTACTGGGCTAGTTTAAAATACATAGAAAATAGAGCGTGAACGAGTTCAACACTCTCCCCTGACGCGTTTCGCCCGATTGGGCTTTATCAAAGGCAGCGAGCCGCCGTGTTTGTGGGGATATATACCCTGTAGGACCGGAAGTCCCGCCCCCGCTCCACTCTGATAGGTACTTTGATTGGTTCTAAATAAATTGATAGACAGCTAGTTGTTCCAATAGCGAAGTCATGTTTGCGAGACTCCATGACCCGTACTCATGGGTACTGTGATTGGTTTAAAATGAATTTGATAGACAGCTAGTTGCTCCAATAGTGAGGTCATGTTTACGAAACTACATGACCCGTAATGTCAGGATGGATAGTTTTAATGTATGTATTGTAGTAAACTGATTTGATAATCGTAGACTGTATCTCAAGTATTTATGTCAAACCGTTACTGCTAGAAATTAAATATTTGTTGTAGGGTAGTGATCATCGGAATTCCTAAGATTCAATGTACTAAATATATCTCTAGAGTGATCATTGGAATTCCTAAGATTGAATGTGATAAATGTATCTATAGAGTTCCACACTGTCAACAGTTCTGACGATACCCTAAATTTATGAATATATTAACAAATTTTCTTGTAACTCTTGTCTGCATTTTAAACTATATGTCATTGTTATGACTCATATACCTAAATCTGCATTTGCTTATAGACCCCAAAAGTATTTATATTTCGTTCTGTGTTCTAACCTATTTACTCTTTATTATTTGTGCAACAAAATTATGTTCAAGGCTTGCTAGAGCGTTGTTTAAAGAGCATTAAAGATCAACATATCAAAATTAGTTTCTGCAGCTATTATTTGTAAATAAAATATTGCTCGAGTTTCAAAATTGATTTATTTCAAAGGGAAATTTTTTTTTTCCAAGTGTTGTGTATAGAACAACTATTAAGTTGTTGTATGTGTACTGACAATAATAAAGTGTTCCTTAAATTAAATCAAAGTGACATGTGAATTTTAGTTGTTATGTTTCTTATAATAGACTCATATACTATGTTGCTATGTGTTAGGACAAAGGGTGTGAATAGGGGAACAATGAAGAGATGGGAAAAGAAAATGAAAAGGGGGTAAATGTGATGGGTGTGCAAGAAAGATACCTCTAAGAATTGGGTTGTATTTCTAAGTGTGACTAAAGGTGCAAGAGAAAGAATATATAACTCAAGAAATCTTTATTTTCAAAACCAAAATCACGTGTATGTGTGAGTATACAGTGGAGGTGACTGTCATTATTTCCCTTATGCAGGTTTAATAAATGTCGCCAGTTGCTTGCCTTGTGAGTCATATTGGTTGTGATATAGGTTATTGTTACAAATATATGTCTCACTCTGCTTTGGGGGAAATGGCAATGTTAACTATTGGATCATATATAATTATATGAATATGCATAATAAAGGTTAGGTATTAGATCATAATTTTAGCAGATCTCCTAGTTATTAGTTAGTTATTAGATCATAATTTTAGCAGATCTCCTAATATTGCCTAGTATTATATTTTCTATATGGATTTATCTGATTTTCAATGGTTGATCGTTTGATTCTAGGTATATTCATATGATCCTCATAGAGAGATGATAACCTCTTAAAAATAAAACATTCATAGGATTGGATATCATTATATGATTTTATCAAGTTTTGTAATCATGAGTTTTTATAAAGAAAAGAAATCTTGTCTCCATAGTTAAATTTCACAATCAACCTTATTCTTTCTTATCCTTTGTTGGATGAGTTTGTTATTCTCTTAGTAATTATCATTAGACATAAGAGTTATTTTATCTTATTCCTTCTTTTATCGAGTTCGAAAGGTTCTTCTACTAATAATTACAAATAAACATACAGATTGTTTTGTTCGTTGAGACCCCAGGGTTGGACCGAGTTTAATAAATAAATCCATCGGCTTTCAGATTTTAATAATGCCGTTTCAAGGTCCCCTCCTCTAAACCCTAGGCTCACTTTCTCAACACCCCAGCATTGTAAATCTCTTTGGTTTGAGTTGTGATGTCTTAGGAAGTGTGCAGCTACACTAGTTAAGGTCTTTAATTCTTCTTTATCTTTGGCTGCATTTTTGATGTTCCTTAAATGTTCCAGAAGTCTTACTCTTAGTTTCCTAGTCGTCATTCCAACATAATACAGGTTGCAAGTGCATTGGAGTACGTAAATTACACTTTCAGTATTGCAACTTATGTATCGTTTAATTTTATGATTTATTCCAAATCTATCTTTGATCCCAGTGGTGTTTTTCATAAATTTGCACGTACTGCAATTCCCACATTTGTGGGCTCCTGGGTTAAATGCTGAGGTGGTCTTTTTCCTTTGGAAATGACTACTGGTCACAATATCTTTGATGTTCTTAGTCCTCCTAAATCCAAATGAGGGACTTGGACCCAGCGTGGTTTTCAGTAACGGGTCAGTCATTAGTATATTCCAATGTTTCTTAATTATATTAATGATTTGTGGAGTTTGTGTATTGTGAGTCAGAATTAATCTGGGGATTTGAGAGTTAGTTTTATTCTGCCTTTTATGAAGTAAATTTTGTCGTGGTGTTAGACGGGCTCTCTGTTTGGCCTTTTTGATCGATCTTTTACTGTAGCCTCTTTTCAGTAATCTTTCCTCCAGATCTAATGCTCTTAATTCAAAAGTTTGAGCTTCTGAGCAATTTCTGCGAAGTCTCAGGAATTCCCCTGTAGGAAGGCTTCTCATTGTCCCTGGGGCATGTGCACTGGTACTGTGTAACAGGCTGTTGGTCGCAGTAGGTTTTCTAAATAGATCAGTGCTAATGACCCCATTTCTGTTCTTACAGATGGTAATATCCAGAAAGTTAATCTGTATTAGACTTTCCTCATGCGTTAATTTAATGTTCAGTCGATTGTTATTCAGATGACCAAGAAATTCCTGTAACTCCAAATGGGTACCTTCCCATATAAAGAAGATATCATCTATGAATCTAATCCATAAAGGTATTAGATCCGTGTATTTTTGATTCTCTTCCGTGAATACATATTCTGTTTCCCACCATCCGAGGAACAGGTTGGCATATGTTGGTGCACACGTAGTGCCCATCGCTGTTCCCCGGGTCTGTAGGTAGAATTGACTGTCAAATGTGAAAAAGTTGTAACTCAATACCATCTTCAGTAGTTTAAGGACGAAGTCATCATGTTCCTTGCCTTCTTCCGAATTTTTGTCCAAGAAGTATTTTACAGCTTGTAAGCCTTGTTCATGGTTTATGGATGTATAGAGAGATTCCACATCCGTTGTCACCAACCATGTTGTCTCATTAAGTGTTAGATGTTCAAGTCTTTGTTATTATTAACCCCTAATCTGCCATCCCTAACATTGCCGACACCTACCTACATTTATTAACCCCTAATCTGCCACCCCCAACGTCGCTGCCACTATACTAAAGTTATTAACCCCTAAATCTAAGTCTAACCCTAACCCGCCTAACTTAAATATAATTAAAAGAAATCTAAATAAAAATTACTATCATTACCTAAATAATTCCTATTTAAAACTAAATACTTACCTATAAAATAAACCCTAAGCTAGCTACAATATAACTAATAGTTACATTGTATTTAGCTTAGGGTTTATTTTTATTTTAAAGGCAAGTTTGTATTTATTTTAACCAGGTAGAATAGTTACTAAATAGTTATTAACTATTTAATAAACTACCTAGCTAAAATAAAGACAAATTGACCTGTAAAATAAAACCTAACCTAAGTTACACTAACACCTAACACTACACTATAATTAAATTATTTCCCTAAATTAAATACAATTCAATACAATTAAATTATCTAAAGTACAAAAAAAAACAACACTAAATTACAGAAAATAATAAACAAATTACAAGATTTTTAAACTAATTACACCTAATCTAATCCCCCTAACAAAATAAAAAAGCCCCCCCAAAATAAAAAAACCCTACCCTGCACTAAATTACAAATAGCCCTTAAAAGGGCCTTTTGCGGGGCATTGCCCCAAAGTAATTAGCTGCCCCAAAGTTATGAAGGTTCCTTTAAATGACATCATCCAAGATGGCGTCTTTTCAATTTCCAATTGGCTGATAGAATTCTATTGAACTTCAATCCTATTGGCTTATTGCATCAGCCAATAGGATTTTTTCTACCTTAATTCCGATTGGCTGATAGAATTCTATCAGCCAATTGGAATTGAAGAGACGCCATCTTGGATGACGTCATTTAAAGGGACCTTCATTCAGTGTTAGCCGTCGGATGAAGAGGATGCTCCACGTCGGATGTCTTGAAGATGGACCCGCTCCGTGCCGGATGGATGAAGATAGAAGATGCCGTCTGGATGAAGACTTCTGCCCGTCTGGAGGACCACTTTGCCCGGCTTGGATGAAGACTTCTCCCGGCTTCGTTGAGGACTTCGGTCAGGTTGGATGAAGACTTCTCCCGGTAAGGTGATCTTCACGGGGTTAGTGTTAGGTTTTTTTAAAGAGGTATTGGGTGGGTTTTAGAGTAGGGTTGGTTGTGTGGGTGGTGGGTTTTAATGTTGGGGGGATTTGTAATTTTTTGTACAGGTAAAAGAGCTGATTACTTTGGGGCAATGACCCGCAAAAGGCCCTTTTAAGGGCTATTTGTAATTTAGTGTAGGGTAGGGCTTTTTATTTTGGGGGGCTTTTCTATTTTGTTAGGGGGATTAGATTAGGTGTAATAAATTTAAAGATCTTGTAATTTGTTTATTGTTTTCTGTAATTTAGTGTTTGTTTGTTTGTTTACAATTTAATTGTATTTAATTGTATTTAGTTTAGGGAAATAATTTAATTATAGTGTAGTATTAGGTGTTAGTGTAACTTAGGTTAGGTTTATTTTACAGGTCAATTTGTCTTTATTTTAGCTAGGTAGTTTATTAAATAGTTAATAACTATTTAGTAACTATTCTACCTAGTTAAAATAAATACAAAATTGCCTGTAAAATAAAAATAAAACCTAAGCTAGCTACAATGTAACTATTAGTTATATTGTAGCTATCTTAGGGTTTTTTAGGGTTTTTTTTTAGTTTTAAATAGGAATAATTTATTTAAATTATATTTAAGATAGGGGGGTTAGGGTTATACTTAGGTTTAGGGGTTAATAAATTTAGAATAGTGGCAGCGACATTGGGGGCAGCAAATTAAGGGTTAATAAATATAATGTAGGTGTCGCGATGTTGGGGGCAGCAGATTAGGGGTCAATAGTTATAATGTAGGTGTCAGCGATGTTGGGGCGGCAAATTAGGGGTTAATAAGTGTAAGATTAAGGGTGTTTAGACTTGGGGTTCATGTTAGGGTATTAGGTGTAGACATAACTTTTATTTCCACATAGGAATCAATGGGGCTGCGTTAGGAGCTAAACGCTGCTTTTTTGCAGGTGTTAGACTTTTGTCAGCCGGCTCTCCCCGTTGATTCCTATGGGGAAATCGTGCACGAGCACGCACAACCAGCTCACCACTAACGTAAGCAGCGCTGGTATTGGAGTGAGATATGGAGCAAAATTTTGCTCAACGCTCACTTTTTGTCTGTTAACACCGGGTTTGCAAAAACCCGTAATACCAGCACTGTCTGTAAGTGAGCGGTGAGCATAAACTGCTCGTTAGCACCGCATAACCTCTAACGCAAAATTCGTAATCTAGGTGACTGAAAATAGCATGACAGGGAAGAGGTGATTTTAATTTCTGCTGTATCTGATTCATGACAGTTTAATGTTAGGTAGACTATCCCTTTGAGCTATCAGTTTAAGATTATATTGAATCAAACATCATTCGAATTTTAAAATCATCATCTAAAATATTACACTGTGTGTCCTAATGTAATCATCAATGTTTACCTTTAATACTAAATTCACATATACATACTTTCAAAGTATAATACACAATGTAACAAATGGCACTTACAAGTTTTGATGAGTGATCAATGACACAAGTATCAAGCAATTTGATTCGTTAGTGATAGTAGAAAATGTATATTGTAATCAAATTGGCTGATGTCATAAATCATGTGATTATGCATTTCCCAATCAAAAGAGGTGGAAAGTTTCACTAGTTTGTGGGTTGTTTTTGAGTATTGCGTCAAATTTGGTGCAAAAAGTGTTGCATCAAATTTGGTGCGAAGTGGAGAGTGGTACTTGTATTACATGCCTTAAACATGGTGCAATTAGATTTATCCATTTAAAAAAAGAAGTTAGCTATACTGTATTATGTTATGTATTTATTTAATTGTTATCTCTATATCTACTAGTGCACCAAATTTGGAGCCATAATAGTATCCCCTTGCTTTGTAATGAGAGAAAAATATGTAACATAATCCATAAGTAGTAATGTATTTATTTAATTTCTATCCCTATATTTTCTAGTTCACCAAATTTGACACAACACTTTATGCACCAAATTTTGAGCAATAATATTGTTTAAGAAAGAGTATACAATTTTAATACAGTTTCTAATTTACTTTTATTATCTAACTAGTGGCAAAGCCCATGTACACTGGCCAAAATGTTTAATGGAAGAAATATACCTATCCATCCCTATCCCTCTATTCATCTATCCCCCTATTTCTCTGTCCCTGTCCCTATCCCCCTGATTTTTCTGTCCATGTCCCTATCCCCCTGTCCATATCCCCCTATCCCCCTGTCCCATACTCCTATACCCCTGTCCCTATCCCCCTTTTCCCCTATCCCTCTTTCCCCCTATCTACCTGTCCCCCTGTCCCCCTGGCCTTATCCTCCTTTCCAATAACTAAAATTACAAAAAATAAAAAAATCTAAGTTTACAAAAATAAAAAAGCTAAGATTACTGAAAAAACAAACTTCATTATCCAAAACAAAAACAAAATATTCCTAATCTAATACCTCCCTTTTAAAAAAAAAATTCCACCCCAAAATAAAAACCCTAATCTAATGTAAAATGCCAATTGCCCTTAAAAGGGCCTTTTGTAGGGCATTGCCCCAAGTTAAACAGCTCTTTTACCTAAAAAATTACTAATCCCCCCTCTAACATTAAAAGCCCCCACCCACCAAACCCCCCAAAATAAAAAAAAACTAACACTAATAAACCTAAACTTCCCATTGCCCCTAAAGGGGCATATGTATGAGCATTGCCCTTAAAATGGCATTCTGCTCTTTTTCAAATTGCCCAAAAAATCCTAATTAAAATATTCTGATATCCTTCCTCTCATAGCGCCCAATTATCATCTTTCTCATATATATATATTTAATACACTTTCTATGTGAAGAACATAGGAACGTTAAATATGCGTTTGCGTGTCTCAGGTTTCACTATTTTAATGTGGTCAGGTTAGCACACATAAAAATATAATAATCTTTAGGCGTGTTATTGAAATATTACATATACAATATTACAAAAAAATATAAAGTGATTAAAAATTATTAAACATACTGTTATATATATATATATATATATCTGCAGATCGCCTTCATAAGAGTCGACTACAACAGTGAAACTCTCGGCAGGGCCCTCTACCCATTTGATCCCTACAAAAGCTATCCTGTATACAGACTATGTTTACAGCGCTGCAGAATCTGTTGGCACTCTACAAATACCTGATAATAATAATATATTCTTCTTCAAGCACGAACTGTAATCACTGGATTTGGATAAAATAATTCTTATTTATTAAGTGGTAACATTTTGGGAATTATTTTATCCAAATCCAGTGAGTGCAGTCCCTGCTTGAAGAAGAATTTATTTATATACTGACTTTGCACAATTCGATGACCTATATATATATATATATATATATATATATATATATACTGTATATATACTATATATATATATATATATATATATGTGTGTGTGTGTGTGTGTATGTATATATATATTGTATGGATTATTTAGAATATTTTACAGTATGTTTAATAATTTTCAAAAAATTGTATTACTTTTTTAAATAATTTATATGTCCCTTTAAGGTCTATTTTATAACCTTTTTGTTGTGAAGAAGAGGCATGTTATTTCTGCAGACAGTTTCCCAGTTTTTAGAACTACAAAACCAAGGATATGTAATAATATCTTCTAGACATAAAAATATTACAGCCATGAATAAACAGCCTCATGCTACATAATTAGGGGCATATTTATCAATGTACGAGCGGACATGATACGAAGTAACGTATCATGTCCGCTGCACATCGCTAAATGCCAACAGCATACGCTGTCGGCATTTATCATTGCACCAGCAGTTCTTGTGAACTGCCGGTGCAGTGCCGCCCCCTGCAGATTTGCGGCCAATTGGCCGCTAGCAGGGGGTGTCAATCAACCTGATCTTATTCGATCAGGTTGATTTCTGTCCACTGCCTCATATGAAGCTTGATAAATATGCCCCATAAAAAAATAAATCCTTTTTTCAGGATGAATAACCTGTGGATTATAATGCATTTTAAATAGAGACTATATCGAGTTTTCCTCAAAAAAAAAAAAAAATATTTTAAAAAAATCATATTTAAATAAAAAAAAAAATCTAATTTAAAAAAATCTGATTTAAATTAAAAAAAATGTTTTTCTTTTATTAGTTTTAAAAAAATCATTCATTTTATCCATCCTGGTTTCAAACCTATATAATGTAAAAGTATTGTGTAAATAATTTATATTTAACTTGACTTATATTTGACATTTAAGTTTGCAGTAGATAAATTAGCTTATGCTAGTCAGCTGTTTGACATTCTCTTCATGGATTATCATTTTAATCTTCATTTGATGTTGACAGCATGTCAAGATATGAAACAGGAACCTAATAGTTTACTGTGTTTATTTGGCACAGGAATAAATATTCTAAATTATCAGTTTGTAAGGGTGAGATGTTGTCTTTTGTATCTACACAAAGGACCCTGTACACAAGTGGGTAACACAAAGACTATGTAAATTTAAAACACAAAACTTTAATTTAAAAAAAAATAAGGAACATGATCCATGTTATAAATAAGTTAAAGACATTGGGCTCCATGTACGAAGCAGCGAAAGCTGCTCCGGAGCCTTTGCGGGGCAGGTTTGCATATCCGAGGCTGCTTCCCACAATGGAAGAAGCAGCGGTCATTAGACTGCTGCTTCCTACACCCTACGCCACCTCTTAGGTGGCAAGGCAAAATCACTGAGAGCGCGCTCGCTCTCGGTGATTGACAGCCCTTTCAGTCGCGCGATTGAAGGGGCGGGCATTACACACTCCGACGAGTGTGTAATGATACATACTGGCAAGTGGATCAACAGATCTGCTGCCCGTGTGTAGCGAAGGCGGGCGGACAGCTTCGCGAGTTGAGAAGCTGTCCGCCCGCCATTTAGTACATGGAGCCCATTGGGTGAGATCACATATTTGGCAACGTGCGCAAAAACCCAGCGTCTGCAATTTTTTTTTCTGTTTGAGCGATCACATTCCCGGCACAGCAGACAAGTTACATGCGTATATTTTACACGTCAGGCGCAGTTTTTTACTCTAAAACTAACATAGAACTGGCATAGCCAGTCGGTATCACATATGCAGCACAAGGACTTACAGGCACAGAATGGAGATATTTTACTCCATTTTCACCTCACGACACATAGGCAGGCGCAGCAACCCTTGTGTTTAAAAAAAAAAAGCACCGTAACTCCCTGGAAGCCTTATAAAACATGCATATTATCAACCCCTAAACCGCCACCCCCCCCACATCGCAATGTCTAATAAAAGTTATTAACTCCTAAACCACCATCCCCCCACATCGCAACTACTAATATAAGTTATTAACCCCTAATCCACTAACCCCACACATTGCAAACACCTAATTAACATATTAACCCCTAAACGGCCAACCCCACACAGCGCAAACACCTTATTAACCTATTAACCCGAGGCTGAACCCGGACTGAGGCTGAAGGATGAGTGTATGTTGCAAACTAACATGGATCCGTGACTCTGTGTATCAACATAGTGGCGTCTGCACCAGAGCCCACCTTACGTCTTTTGTGAATCACAAGCTAACAGGAGGAAAGGAGTGCTCTGGTGCAGACGCCACTACGTTGATACACAGAGTCACGGATCCATGTTAGTTTGCAACATACACTCATCCTTCAGCCTTGGTCCGTTTAACAAACTACAGGAGCGGTAAGATAGACTGGATATTCTTTACAACATCGACCGCCATCTCTGTTAAACACTGAGGACTTTTTGTTATAAGGAGATTCTCCTACTTTTTGGGACTTGTTAGCCAATATCGAGTGGAGACATAACTGTGATTGTTGCCTATAATAAGTGGGGACACTTTAAGGATCCGACAGACATTACTTACCTCATATGATTGGGGTTCCCCTTGTGAGTAGGATTCACTCCTGAATGTTGTATATTTGCTATATGCCTTTTTAATATTAAATTGATTTGCACTATGAATAGTGTATCTGTGCGCTTGTTCTTCTAGATCTTTGCAGCTGTATTTTCTTCACTCAAATTGAACCTTGAGTGGTATTTTAACGAGCAGCACGGATTCACAAATCAGACTGAAATCTCATTGAACCTTAGAAGGACATTGTTGTTTTCCTTCTCTCTCACCTCTTTCCAGGGATTTTGCAGAGTGTGATAAGTATATTTTAGATATTACCAGTGTGTACATTATACTATCTGTTTATATCTCTGTATATTGTTCATATAGGATATAACATAACTATCTATTCTAATTTCATTACAAGTGTGTGCAGCCTAGGCTCCCAGTAGTGATATTCATTCCTTTGAATTCTCTACTGTGATCTTATTATTTGTATATAAATATATATATATATATATATATATATATATATATATATATATATATATATATATATATATACACACACAAGGGAGAATACAGTTCCAAAAAATTAGAACCAAGAAACTATCTTAGCCAGCACTGATTATAATTAAAAATTATAATAATTCCCAGTAGAGGAACAAGGGTCACCCAGGAAAGGCTAACATAATATAATTATAATAATTAATAATAATTAACACAATGTCACTGCAAAAAATAAATTACATTTATTAAAGCAAAAAACGGCAACAAAAAGCAGTTGGTGTTTGGACCGGTCAATACAGAAATCAAATTATATGGAAAACCATCCCAGGAGGTTATTGAACAGCAAACTGTCCTGGGAGAACCTATAGGAAACCCACAGCTGGTAATGCCCTCCTGATGGCTGATAGCCATCATCCTCAATCCCTAATAAATAATATACCAAAGGGGCAATACCTAAGACATAGGCGTAATTGCTCTGAACTATCCATTTTTAAATCAGAAGCAAAACAATTGAAAGAAAGATTTGTCAATAGGGGTTACTCTCAAACCAATCTCAAAAAGGCGTATTGGTCGGCCAGGCAACAAACAAGAGATGAGTTGTTATATACAGAAAAACTAAAAACCTCAGAAACTGTAATAAGATTCATTAGTCAATGCAGAAACATTGGGATGTCTTAACGTTGGATACTGACATTAAATAAATAGTAGGGTATAGACCACTCATGACACCAAGATAAGCACTAAATGTAAAAGAAAAATTGGTATCTAGCCATTTTACTAGAAAGGAAGTTTAAAACTGCTTAAGAGAAATAACTTTGTAAGATGGTAACACAAAGTGTAGAAAATGTTCAGTATGTAGGAATATGCATTTTGTTGACAAATGGGGTAAAATTCACAATATTGTGGGTAAGATACATTGCAAATCAGAAGGAATAATATAAATAGTATTTTGTAACTGTCCTATGTACTATATTGGTAAAACCTATAGGGAGCTAAAAGAACGCATATAGGTAACCACGTTCACGGTATCTAAGCCATAAAGTGTTACATATTATTTGGACAAAATATCCTCTAAACCCGTATAAGTATTTTGGTTAAAATGTAGCGACACTATTGGAGAAGGTAAAATGTTTATTTTCAATATAATTGATGAGTCTGTTTGAGTGCATTGATATAGCCCCCTTTGATGAACTAAATAGCTCTATAAGTCGTTAAAGTGTATATACAAACACTGTATCTTTATGTATACTGAAGTCTGCCATTATTGTCATTCAATAAATATCACAGGTAATAATATTTAACTATTATTGTTTAAATCCGAATAGAAAAAAAACACAATGTCATTAATATTAAAGATTTGCACTTTGATTAAAGATGGACCACTTAGTTGCAAAACACCGCTGCAACAATGTATCTAAATAAAGTTATTTCACCCATATACGTCATAGGGAATGACCTATGGACTATACAGACCAGATGAAGCCCGAGTAAATGTTTGCAGTGTGGGTGAAACACGCGTAGCGGAGTTCTACTGAAGAGGGGGTTGCAGCTGCACCCCTGTGTTTACTGGCATTTGGTGTTTAGAATGACATTGAGGTGGTAGCTATTCAGTCCCTGTGTTTGTCTTATTGCTTAAAGGAACTTTATCTTTTTGGTAAGTGTGTATTCCCGTTGAAGCTGTGTAGCTGAATAATCCTAAATGTGGTGTCAACAACACCGGAACTCTATTACCTTTCAAGATTATCATCACGGACTGTGTAGGATGGGTCAGGTATGATGTTAATATCTGATACGGGATCCATGGAATGCTCTTCCAGTACTCTGGGACACACCACTCCAGAGAGAGATATATTGTAACACACAGGGTGCCTCAGGAAGACAATAGCAACCTCATTTCTTCTACTGTGGGAAATACAATTATGGCATGCCCAGCTCTTTCAATATCTTACAGCCTATTCCCTAGATTGGGGAGAATGTGCACACTTTACAATCAGTGACTGTTTGTGTCTATTGGGGTACATCTCAGGACAGATTTTTGTTCAATAACCTTTCAAGATGGTTTTCCATATTATTTGATTTCTGTATTGACCTGTCCAAACACCAACTGCTTTTTGTTGCGTTTTTTGCTTTAATAAATGTAATTTATTTTTTGCAATGACATTGTGTTAATTATTATTAGAATTATATTATGTTAGCCTTTCCTGGATGACCCTTGTTCCTCTACTGGGAATTATTATAATTTTTAATTATAACCAGTGCTGGCTAAGATAGTTTCTTGGTTCTAATTCTTTGGAACTGTATTCTCATTTGTTAAGTATAATTATAATTCAATATCGCCTGGCACCTTCAGTCTGCCACATACTGACATACAGCAGATTGAAGTTGATTTTTATTAACAATTGGAGCTGTGAGTTTCTCTTATATATATATATATATATATATATATATATATATATATATATATATATACTGTATATATTATAAGAGATGTATGGGGAAGAAAAGATTTTCTATATTGTCGTTGGTGCATTCTTTTGTATTTTCATTTTGTTAAACCGAAACAAAAATTCGATTTGTGTGACAAATGTGCATTCATCAAAAAATGAATGCACATCTCTAATCAATCTATCTACCTATCTATCTATCCATCTATCTAGCTGTAATGCATATATATGTATATATGTATATATATATATATATATATATATATATATATATATATACATGGTGAGAGTTGAGGGTCCCAGACTGCGGCGCTCATAGAATGGAGGAAACATAAACAGAAAACAATTTATGGTGCAGTATGAAATTAATAATTAACAGTATAATGCAAAAAGTAAGAATGATGCTCACCTTTTTAGACCTCAAACATGTGAGGTATGTGAGGAGCGTTGGGGGGGATTAATCCCTGTCTGTGTTAAAGATGTTTATCCCTTGGTTGGTGACCAGTTGGAGTATGGTACTTACTGGAGTACGGTACTTCTTTCTTTTAGTGCCTTTGGAATATTCTTCTCCTCTGTGGAGTATGGTATCTTTAACATTCAGTGGAGAATTTCGTCTGTGTGCTGTAGGTTAAATCCATTTTGGAGTATACTGTGATCTCTTAAAGAAACACTGATGTGCTTCTCTTCTCTAGAGTATGGTAGTATCCTTAGATAATTGATAAAACTCAGATGCGAGTGAATGATTAAAAAGGTTTCCTTTATTAAAACACAAACCGTTGTCTGTGCTTATAAGTTAAAAGTCTCAAAACAATGTTGAATAATTCTCAAACAGAGAATAACTACTTTCAACAAGGAAGGATGAATGAAATGAATACCTCTTGAAACAAACGGTGAAAGTCACAATATACAGTATTTCAGTGGTTTGGCTGTAAATTCCGTTTGTACAATGTTGATGAAAAAAGTGAAATTAATATTGGTGGACAATACCTGTAGGTGTTCTCTGAACCGCTGGGTGGTTTTTGTCCCTTTCAGGAATTTCACTTTGAAGGATGGCGTCGGATTCAAAGACCTGTATCTGACAGGCTTGCAGAGATGCGCTCTGGAATGTTGCGGTCTTGCTGGACCAGAAGTGATGTCACAAATGGGCGTGCCTGTTTATGATGCACATCTGCACATTGCCATGCTGCCTCTCAGTAATACACACACAGCTGTAGTAGTAATTATTCTCAGTCTCTGTTTGAGAATTATTCAACATTGTTTTGAGACTTTTAACTTATAAGCACAGACAACAGTTTGTGTTTTAATAAAGGAAACCTTTTTAATCATTCACTCGCATCTGAGTTTTATCAATTATCTAAGGATGCTACCATACTCTAGAGAGGAGAAGCACATCAGTGTTTCTTTAATAGATCACAGTATACTCCAAAAGTGGATTTAAGCTACAGCACACAGACGAAATTCTCCACTGAATGTTAAAGATACCATACTCCACAGAGGAGAAGAATATTCCAAAGGCACTAAAAGAAAGAAGTACCGTACTCTAGTAAGTACCATACTCCAACTGGTCACCAAGGGATAAACATCTTTAACACAGACAGGTATTAATTCCCCCCAACGCTCCTCGATTACCTCACATGTTTGAGGTCTAAAAAGGTTAGCATCATTCTTACTTTTTGCACTATACTATTAATTTGTATATTCATACTGCACCATAAATTGTTTTCTGTTTGTTTCCTCCATTCTATGAGCGCCACAGTCTGGGACCCTCAACTCTCACCCTTTACAATTTATTCCATTGATGATAGTGAAATCTCCAGACTAAGCTGCCTTTGAAATACACCAGGAGGAACTTTAAAAAGGGCAAAATAACTATTTGCAAAACACACAGCGCAAGCCAAAACACCCTATCTATTTCACACACATATATACAGTATATATTCCAGCAGTTAAAATAAATAATTGGAAACACATTAAAATGGAAAAATACACAGCACATTGCCCCTTTAATTGGAGAACAAATCCATAATGTGTTTTTTTTATTCAGGACTGGGACATACAACAAGATTTAAAATGCTAATAACCAAGTGTAACTGCACCTATATTTTGGTACAATACTAGTCCATACTGATAAAGCCATGCATATATTATACAAAATATTCAAACAGATATATAGGGAAAAATACACATCCTGAATGGAGTTATCCTAAAAGTCAGCAGTGAGAAGTATATAGCCATATGCTCACTGACAAGGAAGATCATAAGTGAAGGAGTTAAACTAACAGCTATTTAGAAACCCCTTCATATAATTTACAAAATATTTAAAGAATGAAGCAAATTAGATAATATAAGTCAATGGAATGTTGTTTAAAATTGTGTTCTCTATCTGAATAATGAAAGAAAAAATGTGGGTTTCATGTCCCTTTAAGGTTTTCAACATCTAAGGGCTTTCTCGTTAGCCTTATTCTTATCCAAAAATGACTAGCTACTGAAAAAATTGTTTTCCAAATTATTATTGGTGCTCCTCACATTAATTAGTATGTTCAATAATTCAGGATCTCAGGAGTAGATATATCAATGTAATACATATCACAGCTACAACTAATATTTTCTGAGGTATTAATATGTGACTTGGTCCAAAGTAGTTTAATAAATTTGGAGAAACAAGTCCTCAAAGTCAGGATATAACATTGTTGCTCATGCATAAGCAATAAAAAAAATGCATAAGCTGCTCCGGAGACCTTTTTCTTACTTACATGGTGCCTAACGCCTAGATTTAGAGTTCTGCGGCAGCCGTCAAAACCAGCGTTAAGGGCTCCTAACGCTGCTTTTTACTGCCTGCTGGTATTTAGAGTCAGTCAGGAAAGGGTCTAACGCTCACTTTCCAGCCGCAACTTTTCCATACCGCAGATCCCCTTACGCCAATTGCGTATCCTATCTTTTCAATGGGATCTTCCTAATGCCGGTATTTAGAGTCTTGGCTGAAGTGAGCGTTAGAACTCTAACGACAAAACTCCAGCCGCAGAAAAAAGTCAGGAGTTAAGAGCTTTCTGGGCTAATGCCGGTTCATAAAGCTCTTAACTACTGTGCTCTAAAGTACACTAACACCCATAAACTACCTATGTACCCCTAAACCGAGGTCCTCCCACATCACCGCCACTCTAATAATTTTTTTTAACCCCTAATCTGCCGTCCGCACACCGCCGCCACCTACATTATCCCTATGTACCCCTTATCTGCTGCCCCTAACATCGCTGACACCTACATAATATTTATTAACCCCTAATCTGCCCCCCCCAACGTCGCTGCTACCTACCTACACTTATTAACCCCTAATCTGCCGACCGGACCTCGCCGCCACTATAATAAATGTATTAACCCCTAAACCGCCTCACTCCCGCCTCGCAAACCCTATAATAAATAGTATTAACCCCTAATCTGCCCTCCCTAACATCGCCGACACCTAACTTCAAGTATTAACCCCGGCCCTAATCTGCCGACCGGACCTCGCCGCTACTCTAATAAATGTATTAACCCCTAAAGCTAAGTCACAATCAGATTGAGCTCGCATTCTACTGGCTGATCGGAACAGCCAATAGAATGCGAGCTCAATCTGATTGGCTGATCCAATCAGCCAATTGGATTGAACTTGAATCTGATTTGCTGATTCAATCAGCCAATCAGATTTTTCCTACCTTAATTCCGATTGGCTGATAGAATCCTATCAGCCAATCAGAATTCGAGGGACGCCATCTTGGATGACGTCATTTAAAGGAACCTTCATTCGTCGTTAGTCCGTCGGTGAGGAAGGATGGCTCTGCGTCGACTGCTTCAAGATGGACCCGCTCCGCTCCGGATGGAAGAAGATAGAAGATGCCGCCTGGATGAAGACTTTGGACCCTCTGGAGGACCTCTTCTTGCCGGATAGGATGAAGACTTCGGACCCTCTTCTGGACGGATCGGTGATACCCAGCTGGGTGAATACAAGGTAGGGAGATCTTCAGGGGCTTAGTGTTAGGTTTTTTAAGGGGGGTTTGGGTGGGTTAGATTAGGGGTATGTGGGTGGTGGGTTGTAATGTTGGGGGGGGTATTGTATGCTTTTTTTAAAAGGCAAAAGAGCTGATTTCTTTGGGGCATGCCCAGCAAAAAGCCCTTTTAAGGGCTGGTAAGGTAATAGAGCTGTTAACTTTTTATTTTAGAATAGGGTAGGGCATTTTTTATTTTGGGGGGCTTTGTTATTTTTTAGGGGGCTTACAGTAGGTGTAATTAGTTGAAAATTCTTGTAATCTTTTTTTTTTTGTAATTTAGTGCTTGTTTGTTTTTTGTAATTTAGTTTAGTTGATTTAATTGTAGGTAATTGTAGGTAGTTTAGTTAATTAATTTATTGATAGTATAGTGTTAGGTTTAATTGTAACTTAGGTTAGGATTTATTTTACAGGTAATTTTGTAATTATTTTAACTAGGTAGCTATTAAATAGTAAATAACTATTTAATAACTATTGTACCTAGTTAAAATAAATACAAAGTTGCCTGCAAAATAAATATAAATGCTAAAATAGCTACAAAATAATTATTCGTTATATTGTAGCTATATTAGGGTTTATTTTACAGGTAAGTATTTAGCTTTAAATAGGATTAATTTATTTAATAAGAAATAATTTATTTTGTTAGATTTAAATTATATTAAACTTAGGGGGGTGTTAGGGTTAGGGTTAGACTTAGCTTTAGGGGTTAATACATTTATTATAGTAGCGGTGAGGTCCGGTCGGCAGATTAGGGGTTAATACTTGAAGTTAGGTGGCGGCGATGTTAGGGAGGGCAGATTAGGGGTTAATAAAATTTATTATAGGGTTTGCGAGGCGGGAGTGAGGCGGTATAGGGGTTAATACATTTATTATAGTGGCGGCGAGGTCCGGTCGGCAGATTAGGGGTTAATAAGTGTAGGTAAGGTAGCAGCGATGTTGGGGGGGGGGGGCAGATTAGGGGTTAATAAATATAATGTAGTTGTCGGCGACATTGGGGGCAGCAGATTAGGGGTTCATAGGGATAATGTAGGTTGCGACGGTGTACGGAGTGGCAGATTAGGGGTTAATAATAAAATGCAGGGGTCAGCAATAGCGGGGACGGCAGATTAGGGGTTAATAAGTGTAAGGTTAGGGGTGTTTAGACTCGGGGTACATGTTAGGGTGTTAGGTGCAGACTTAGAAACTGTTTCCCCATAGGAAACAATGGGGCTGCGTTAGGAGCTGAACGCTGCTTTTTTGCAGGTGTTAGGTTTTTTTTCAGCTCAAACTGCCCCATTGTAGCCTATGGGGAAATCGTGCACGAGCACGTTTTTCAAGCTGGCCGCTACCGTAAGCAACACTGGTATTGAGAGTTGAAGTGGCGGTAAATTATGCTCTACGCTCCCTTTTTGGAGCCTAACGCAGCCCTTCAGACAACTCTAAATACCAGCGTTATTTAAAAGGTGCAGGGGGGAAAAAACACGCGTAGCTAACGCACCCCTTTGGCCACAAAACTCTAAATCTAGGTGTAAGTTTCTTACTTTCTTTTATAGGATATTATTACTTTTGCAGCCTAAGATATTTTTCCTGGACAATGAAACATGAGCCTAAAGGAATATGAAACCCAAATTGTTTATTTCATGATTCAGATAGAGCATGCAATTTTAAACAACTTTCAAGTTTTGTTCTATTATAATTTTGAATTTGTTTTCTTGGTAATCTTTTGTAGAAAAGCAGAGATGTATGCTTAGGGCCTGACCCATTTCTGGAGCACTATATGACAACAGTTTTGCAAAAATATTGTACATTTACAAGAGCACTAGATGCCAGCACTATTTCCTGCCATGTAGTTCTCCAGATGCCTAGTATCTCTTCAACACACAATTTCATATGAAGCAAATTTATAATGTCATGCTCTGTCTGAATCACAAGAGAACATTTTTGGGTTTGATATTCTTTTAATAAATCTAAGCTAAATTCAATTTGAGAATCTTAAAGGGACAGTGCACCCAAATTTTTTCTTTCATGATTCAGATAGAGCATGCAATTTTAAGCCACTTTCTAATTTATTCCTATTATCAATTTTTCTTCGTTCTCTTGCTATCTTTATTTTAAAAAGAAGGCATCTAAGCTTTTTTTTTATTCAGAACTCTGGACAGCACTTTTTATTGGTGGATGAGTTTATCCACCAATCAGCAAGAACAACTCATTTTGATCACCAAAAATGGGCCGGCATCTAAACTTACTTTCTTGCATTTCAAATAAAGATACCAAGAGAATGAAGAAAATTTGATAATAGGAGTAAATTAGAAAGTTGCTTAAAATGTCATGCTCTGTCTGAATCACGAAATAAAAAAATTGGGTACAGTGTCCCTTTAACTGTTCTATATAGAAGGTTTAAATCATGGTAGATAATTTGCAGTAACGTTATTTCTGTGTCTAAGATGAAACAAGGTAATTTTATATGTGATGTAATTATGATGAATAGCAAAACTGCTAGATAGTTTATCAACTGTTATGATATATTAGGACAGTGTTAATGGCTCAAATTCAGTAACTTTTTCATTTTTTTTTTAAATAATAAGCATATGTATTGCTCAAACAACATAAAGACCTGCACAGTCCATGTTTGTGTTAGTGGCTCATATATAGATAGTTAAGTATTGAGCAATGATAACTATTGAAGCGAGGAATGTCTCTGCTTCTTCCCTTTTAAGTGAGAATTTATCTAATATAGGACTTGATTACAATCTATAATTTGATCATTATCTGTGTGTTAACATCAGCAGTTGATCCTTAATGTTGTTGACGCATTCATAATCACTTTTTACATTATAGATTGTGTGAAAAATTGCCCCATACTTATGTGCAGCCCTTTTGTTCAGAGCCATTTTCCCCTATCAGATTTAACAGCTAAAAGACATTGATTAACCCCCTCACAACACTTTTTGACTTATTACTGGAAACCCCAAAATTTTGGATGTAACATTGATTTTGTGCATGAGCTAAACACATTAATATTAACTCTGCCATATTGAATGAGATTAGAAAGCAATGCCACTAGATGCAAATGCTTCCTGCTCACTCAAAGTTAAAAAAATAATAATAAGCACTTTTACACTAATAAAAATATTAGTGCAAAAAATAAATAGCAAGTCATAATGCAACAATCACACATGCCCTCTATACCCATAATGCCCCTGTTGATGTCCCTTTGAGAGACATAAACACATCGCTATGGCTTTTTTTTAGCACAACCAATTAATTTCACTTGTGTAATCTTTTAGCATCAACAAATGCTATTAAAAGAGATAAAAATACAGCGCCCTTTAATGAATGATGTCATTGATACCTCCCCCCCAGATATATATAGCTATTGTGTTTGTTTTAATGGTGTCCAATTTATATTTTCATTAAAGGGACAAACTATTTTTTGTGATTCAGATAGACCACAAAATTTAAACTTTTTAATTAATTTACTAATATTATTAACTTGTGCAAATATTTTTATCTGCAAACTTTTCTGAGGCACCAGCTCCTACTGAGCATGTGCAGGAGTTCACGGTTTATACCTACATGAGTCTGTTATTGGCTAATGGATGTCACATGATACAGAACCTTTTAACTATGCATTTGTTGATTATTCAATTATACTGCATTTAGTGGTTATGTAAGATATTGCAATATTAAAAAGGAAAATAATGTTTTTGTTGTTTTCAAGAAGTAGCAATTTTGTGCTTGATGGGTATTGTCTGCAGAAGCATTTTGTAGTCATGGTTACTGGACAAATACATCAATAATATCAGCTTATGATAAGTAAACGTCTGACAAAATCAAGCGCAAGATTATGATCAACCCAAAAATTGTCAGTGGTTTCCCAGTTTTAGAATATTAAACTGTTATATCACCCCTAATAATGAAGAGTTTTTTTTTCTTAATTACCTGCCACACAAACTAAAGGCATTCTTCACATATTTTAAAACACTGTGGCAAGATCCTGTACAGATTGTTATTTTAGAGCTGCTATGAAACATGGGTCACAGAGAGCATTGTGTGATCCGACACTTAAGGGGGCATGTAACCCAAAAAAATGATTTCAGGATTTAGGTAGAACATACAATTTTAAACAACATTCCAGTTTACTTCTATTATCAAACTTGTTACATTCTCTTGGTATTATTTGTTGAAGGAGCAGCAATGCACTACTGGTTTCTAACTGAACACATGGATTAGCCAATGACAATTAGTAAATATATTTATTGATTTAGTCACCAATCAGCAGCTAGAACCTATGTTCTATGCTGCTCCTGAGCTTACCTAAATAAACCTTTCAGCAAAAGATAACAAAAGAAGAAAGCAAATTAAATAAAAGAAGTCAATTGGAAAGTTGTTTTAAATTGTATGCACTATCTAAATCATGAATGTCTAATTATGACTTTACTGTCCCTTTAATAGCAAGAATCAAAGAATACCGTTGCTAATGTTCTAGTAACGCATGTAGAAAGTAATAATTGTCATTATAATGTTGGAATAGTTTTTCCCTCTCAGACATGTTTCCTGGACAAATATGAGTTCTACATAATGCAGGGTCTTCAAGGAGAAACATGTTCAATCTCTCATTTAATCCTGTCGTGCACACCTAAGCAACATTTCCAGAACTCAATCTTTCCTTACTCAAGGAACCACAGAAATAATAATTAATTCCCTTATTTTCTCAAGCATTGGCCATTGCAAGATACTTCTAAATGGCCTTCCCAAACAACGCCTCTCCCCCCTGAAATCTATAATAAAAGCTTCAGCTAAACTGATCCACCTGAATTACCAATCTATGTCAGCTGCTCAGCTCTGCCAATCTCTACACTGGCTCCCCGTACACTCTACAAGTACAATTCAAAGAATTAATCCTAAACTATAACGCACTCAACACCCTCACTAAAAACGATATTTCCTCTCTCATCTCTAAATACTCCCCAAGCTATTTTCTTCTTTTTCTGACCTATATCTTTCCACTCCTATTATCTCTACATCCCTCTCACACCTCCAAGACTTCTCATGCGCTGCTCTTGTCTTCTGGAACCCTCTACCCCACTCAATTAGACTGTCTCCAACCTTGTATAACTTCAGACGCTCTTTGAAAACCTACCTATTCAGAGAGACTTAACGGTTCTCCTCTGATTTTCATCCTACCCAAAACAAATCTTGAACTGCCTTGACTCACTGCTGCAACTACAATCTACGAGACAAGCTACCCCAAACACTATATGTCTCTGACCATCAACCTGTAGATTGTAAACTCTTCAGCGCAGGGTCTTCCTCTTCCTGTACTAGTTTTGTTTAGTCTGTTTTGTATTTGCACCCAGTGCTATGGAATTTGGCAGTGCTATATAAATAAGTGATGATAATAATAATGAACATTGCTGCACTATTCATGTTCCGAGGTGACAAAACTATTTGCAGACTGCATACGTCATAGTGTGAGCTATTTTCATACTATATTAAAACTTACATTTTATATTTTTTATGTCTTTTATTTACTATAAGAACAGCAGTGATTCAGTTCAGAAGCAACATGTTCTCTGCTTTTTTTTGTCTGTAATTCCTATTGAAATCATTAAATGGTATAAAATGTAGTATTCATTCAATGATGGTATGTTTCTATAAAGAAAAAAAAAAGATAACCTTTGCTCATCAAACATAGAGCTACAAAATACAAGAAAGAGGTTTTTCAAGTTCTCAACTGTAGCTGGCAACCTAACTTGGGTTGTGACTATTGGCAAAAATCTGCTTACAACTCCTTCCTCCCTGCAGGGACACTAATGCTTTGCAAAAAACAAAACTCAGCCAACACTTTAGACACAAGGGATTGACATCAATATTGAAATGCCATGGGGTAAATAAACTACACACAGTGCTTAGCTTCCAACACAAAAGAAAGGAAAACCATCAGAATTGAAAAAATAAATTCTGGTTAACTAAATATAGCAATAACATGATTATTTCTTTAGGCAGTGCATAGTTTATCAGGGTAGAATTGCTCTTTAAGTAGTTCTTAAGTTTACTTGTAACTATAAATGGATATAATAACTATTCATTTGCAAACTTTTCTGAAAAACAGGTTTATTAAATCAATGTTTTCTTTGCAGTTTATAGAAGTTTGCCTGAGTCATTATAGTGACATTTGAAATGTATATCAGTACATTAAAATTTTTATTAAAAACATTTTTTTTTCTGTGCACTGTGCTACCTTGTACTGTGCATGCAACATTGCAAGGATACATTTGTACACACTGTGCACCTCCATGGAGATTTTTAGCTTGTCTGTAGAGATGGGGTGACACTCACTAACTAGGAGCATTTTTTATAATACAATTCCATTGTAAAAAGAAAACTTAGTTAGAATTTAAATGTGGAATAATATACAAATGTTTTAATTTTTTGTAAAATATATCACCTAGATTTAGAGTTTTGCGTTAGCCGTCAAAAGCAGTGTTAAGGGGTCCTAACGCTGCTTTTGGCCGCCCGCTGGTATTTAGAGTCAGGCAGGAAAGGGTCTACCTCTCACTTCCCTACTACGATTCCAGGCTACCGCAGATCCCCTTACGCCAATTGCGTATCCTATCTTTTCAATGGGATTTGCCTAACGCTGGTATTTGGAGTCTTGGGAGAAGTGAGCGGTAGACCCTCTACCGACAAGACTCCAACCGCAAAAAAAAGTCAGTAGTTAAGAGCTTTATGGGCTAACGCCGGAATATAAAGCTCTTAACTACTGTGCTCTAAAGTACACTAACACCTATAAACTACTTATGTACCCCTAAACCGAGGCCCCCCCACATCGCCACCACTCTAATAAAAATTTTAAACTCCTAATCTGCCGACCGGACACCTCCGCCACCTACATTATCCCTATGAACCCTTAATCTGCTGCCCCTATATTATATTTATTAACCCCTAATCTGCCCCCCCCCAACGTCGCCGTTACCTAACTACACTTATTAACCCCTAATCTGCCGACCGGACCTTGCCGCCACTATAATAAATGTATTAACCCCTAAACCGCCGCACTCCCACCTCGCAAACACTAGAATAAATAGTATTAACCCCTAATCTGCCCTCCCTAACATTGCCGCCACCTACCTACAATTATTAACCCCTAATCTCCCGCCCGCACCGTCGCCCCTACTATAAAGGACTAACGATGAATGAAGGTTCCTTTAAGGGACGTCATCCAAGATGGCGTCCCTTCAATTCCGATTGGCTGATAGAATTCTATCAGCCAATCGGAATTAAGGTAGAAAAAATCTGATTGGCTGATGCAATCAGCCAATCAGATTGAAGTTCAATCCGATTGGCTGATCCAATCAGCCAATCGTATTGAACTCTCATTCTATTGGCTGATCGGAACAGCCAATAGAATGCGAGTTCAATACGATTGACTGATTGGATCAGCCAATCGGATTGAACTTCAATCTGATTGGCTGATTGCATCAGCCAATCAGATTTTTTCTACCTTAATTCCGACTGGCTGATAGAATTCTATCAGCCAATCGGAATTGAAGGGACGCCATCTTGGATGACGTCCCTTAAAGGAACCTTCATTCGTCGTTAGTTCGTCGGTTGAAGAGGATGGCTCCGCATCGGCTCCGTTGAAGATGGCTCCGCTCCGCTCCGGATGGATGAAGATTGAAGATGCCGCCTGGATGAACACTTCTACCGGATGGAGGACCTCTTCTTTGCCGCTTGGATGAAGACTTCTACCGGATCAAGGACCTCCTCTGCGCACCTTGGATGAAGAATTCGGCTCGGCTGGGTGAAGACGACTCAAGGTAGGATGATCTTCAGGGGGTTAGCGATAGGTTTATTTAAGGGGGTTTGGGTGGGTTAGAGTAGGGGTATGTGGGTGGTGGGTTGTAATGTTGGGGGGGTATTGTATTTTTCTTTTCAGGTAAAAGAGCTGATTACTTTGGGGCAAGGCCCAACAAAAAGCCCTTTTAAGGGCTGGTAAAAGAGCTGATTACTTTTGTATTTTAGAATAGGGTAGGGAATTTTTTATTTTCGGGGGATTTTTAATTTATTAGGGGGCTTAGATTAGGTGTAATTAGTTTAAACTGCTTATAATTCTGTTTTATTTTTTGTAATTTAGTGGGGTTTTTTTTTTATTATAGCATAGTTTATTTAATTGTATTTTATTTTAGCTAATTGTATGTATTTTATTTAATTAATTTACTGATAGTGTAGTGTTAGGTGTATTTGTTACTTAGGTTAGGATTTATTTTACAGGTAATTTTGTATTTATTTTAACTAGGTAGCTATTAAATAGTTATTAACTCTTTAATAGCTATTGTATCTAGTTAAAATAAATACAAAGTGGCCTGTAAAATACAGGTATACCCCGCATATACAGCGGGTTAGGGACCGGAGCCCTGCTGTAAAGTGAAAACCGCCTTAAAGTGAAACAAGACAGTTTGAGCTTTCTTTTCACTTGCCAGTATGTTTAAAAACTTGAAAACATGTTTGAACTAACATATATTAGAGGTGCAATAGTGCTACATTTAGTTTAACACTAGCACAGTACAGTATTCAATTAGTATTAAATAAATACTGTACATGTAAAATAGTGACAATGACTGTAGTAAAATTTGCAGACTATAGCACTGAGACATAGATTGCACTGTAATGCTGTAAACAGAGTGAACTAAGCATAACAAAATGGTGCCAGTCACTTTTCTTGCAATCTCACGATGATTACAGCACTGTTTCAAAATTTTTGGAGGCTGAACTTCAGCTCCACAAAGCGCTGTATTAGCGAAGCGCTGTAAAGTGAAGCGCTGTAAAGTGAGGTATACCTGTAAATATAAATCCTAAAATTTATTAGGGGTTAATAATTAGGGGTTAATAAGAGATTAGGGGTTAATAATTGTAGGTAGGTGGCGGCGATGTTAGGGAGGGCAGATTAGGGGTTAATCAAATTTATTATAGTGTTTGCGAGGTGAGGTCCGGTCGGCAGATTAGGGGTTAATAAGTGTAGGTATGGTAGCAGCGACTTTGGGGGAGCAGATTAGGGGGTAATAAATATAATATAGGTGTCGGTGATGTTAGGGGCAGCAGATTAGGGGTTCATAAGTATAATGTAGGTTGCAGCGGTGTACGGAGTGGCAGATTAGGGGTTAATAGTATAATGCAGGTGTCAGCGATAGCGGGGGTGGCAGATTAGGGGTTAATAAGTGTAAGGTTAGGGATGTTTAGACTCGGGGTACATGTTAGGGTGTTAGGTGCAGACTTAGAAAGTCTTTCCCCATAGGAAACAATGGGGCTGCGTTAGGAGCTGAACGCTGCTTTTTTGCAGGTGTTAGGTTTTTTTCAGCCCAAAATGCCCCATTGTTTCCTATGGGGATATCGTGCACGAGCACGTTTGGCCAGCTTACCGCTACCGTAAGCAACGCTGGTATTGAGGGTTGAAGTGGAGCTAAGTTAGGCTCAACGCTCCCTTTTTTGAGCCTAACGCAGCCCCTCAGACAACTCTAAATACCAGCGTTGTTGGAAGGGTGCGTTGGCAAAAAAAGCACCGTTAGCTACGCGGCTTTTTACTGGCAAAACTCTAAATCTAGGCATATATTTGTTAAAGGGGCAGTCTACTCCAGAATTGTTACTGTTTTAAAAGATAGATAATTCCTTTATTAGCCATTCCCCAGTTATAGTATAACAAACAATATTATATTAATACACTTTTTACCTCCATGACTACCTTGTATCTAAGCCTCTGCAGACTGCCACCTTTTTAATTTCTTTTGACAGACTTGTATTTTAGCCAATCAGTGCTGATAAAAAACCCCACAATGTTATCTACAGTATATGGCACACATGAAAAAGTGCTGTCTAGTTGTGAAAAACTATCAAAATGCACTGAGATAAGAAGCGGCCTTCAAGGGCTTAGATATTAGCATATGAACCTACCTAGGTTTCGTTTTCAACAAAGAATACCAAGAGAACAAAACAAATTGGAAAGTTGTTTAAAATTGCATGTCCTATTTGAATCATGAACTTTTAATTTTGAGTAGACTATCCCTTTAATTTCAAAATAATGTAGACTCTTACTTTTATAATCCATAAAATCAACTCAAATTAAATCAAGCAATACCCATCATTTTGTTTTATTATTTAAAACATTTTTTCATCCTTTTGCTTCTCATAGACAGTCTGTCAATCACTCTAAGTAAAACAGATCCAGTGACCGAATGTTCCCTCCGCTGAATACATTTGCTACAACAGCATGTGAATAATGTCCATAGACTTCATGTAATCATATAACAAATTATTGTGCTATTTGGGTAAATATAGAAATGCACTACAGCTTAAATCAACAAATAAATTGTGCCAAAAATATTCTCAGCATCATGTTCGATTCCATAGAATTAGAAAAGTTGAGCAATGTGTTTTGCATGGTTTTTGGTTTTTCTTTCAATTCAAATCTGTTTTCTTTTCTCAGAAAAAAACATCAGACACTTTGAACTGAGACCCCTCAACAATGTCACTCTAATCCAACAGGAAATAATTTTTAACATATTCTTAAAATATTTTTGTATTTAGGCAATTTCAGCCTATTTTGTCTTGGCTCACACCTTATTTGTTTAATTGTTTAGCTTGACTCACATATTCAATTTACGGTAATAAATATGTATAATATTACAGGTAGCCCTCAGTTTACGCCGGGGTTAGGTTCCAGAAGGAATGGTTGTAAATCAAAACCATTGTAAATTGAAACCCAGTTTATAATGGGAAGTGAGGGAGTTAGGTTCTAGGCCCCTCTCAAAATTGGCATAAGTAACACCTAATACATTATTTTTACAGCTTTGAAATGAAGACTTTAAATGCTAAACAGCATTATAAACCTAATAAAATAATCACACAACACAGAATATATAATTAAACTAAGTTAAATGAACAAAAACATTTGCTAAACAGCATTATAAACCTAATAAAATAATCACACAACACAGACTTTATTTGCATTTTTCTGCAAACAGTTCTTTCTATGCATTCCAATCTGGACTGATTTATAGACAGGAAGAACTTGTTTCTTTGCAAGCTGCTCGATAGCTCAGGTCTGGTTAAACTGATTAATTTCAGCTTGCTTGGCTTGCATATCTTTGCTGCAACACAAGCGGACAGCTCCACCTACTGGCTATTTTATTAAATGCACTGCTTCTCAATGCTTTTCAATAGCAGTCACATGACTGGAAAAAAAGGTTGTTATTCTGAAATGGTGCAAATTGAACCGTTGTAAACCGAGGGCCACCTGTATATATATATATATATATATATATATATATATATATATATATATATATATAAAATAACACTTTTATGTTATGAAACATGTGGACAACTTAAATATATGTATTATAATGCTAATTTATGATTGCAAATAATTATCTGAACTTACAATTATACAAATACTCAAAAGTAAGCATCTTTCCAATGGAAACGGGCAGGGTGACTCCCCCTCCTTGACTATACCAATGATATCTGACCCACTGTCAGTGTGTGGGCACTGAGGAGCTGGATTTTTCTGCAATATAGGGGTGTTTTATATCCTGAAAGGTGCCTATAGAAATAAAGGTTGTGTAGGTCTGGCGCTAGTGTTTTATATCCTTCAATGTTATTGACATGAAAATTTGTCTAAAATGAGAAAACTGCTCAGACTGTAGTATGCAACTCTAAGAGCAGCTGTTCTCTAAAATTGGGAATATACAGTATTATATAGTGTATATAAATATATACAGAATATATATATATATATATATATATATGTGTATTTATACAGGGCTCAAAATTTCAGGTTGTAAGCTACTAGCCAGGCCAAAATGTTACTCGCCACTTCTGATCCTACCCACTATCTTCCCACACCCCCTCTTTGCATATGTTTAGTCATTGTGAAACACATTATTGTGCAGTCATTTTTAATATTTTTTTTTTTTTATACCTTAAAAAAATTAAATAATGCTACATACAGTAATAGATTAACCTAAATAAGTGCATAGCAGTTAGCAACATGAACTTGATGGTTCTAGGTAAGACAGTAGCTGGAGAGAAATAGGAAGTTGTTGAAGAGATATTGGAGAAAGAGAGTGTTGACAGTCATGGAAGGTCATAGCAGACCTGGAGATTTTCTTTTAATAATTATAATCTCTTCCTTTTCTCTCTTAACTATCTTTCTCCCCTCTCTCCTCTCTTCAATGTCTCTTTTTACCTTCTTATCTCTCAGGCTATATCTTCTCTTTACACTCACTTTTCCCCCTCTCTCATATCTTTTTACTCTTTACTTTTTTTTCTCCACTCTCTCGTAAAGCTATCTTCTTCTATACTTTTACTTTTCCTCTCCAATCTCTCTCTGCCCCTGTTTACCCTCTCAGAAGTAACAGTCTCAGCATTAATTGTGTTCCTACAGCCCTAGAGGAATATTCTAGGATATATAATATTTTTAGCACATAGCCCAAAATGTGTGTTTGTCAATGCTGGAACAGGAGTGTACATTTTGATTCAACATTCACTCACTAACTTTCACTCGCCACCATTAAATTTAAATTTCTACTCGCTAATGGCTAGTAAAGAGTGGAAATTTTGAGCCCTATGTATGTATGTATATATATATATATATATATATATATATACACACACAGAGAGAAATGCACTCACAGGAACGAACAACCAGCTCAATACTATTGTTAGCCTGTTCTATGGCGATTTACCACCTGGGTGCAACTTCTTTTAGCCCAGCAATGCTTTTCACAGAGTAGAACTTTCCTGTAGTATATCAGTCTGATCCTGCAAATTACGGTCAGTCCAGCACTGAAATACCAGGCAATTCCTCTCTGAACAAGGAACAAAGCAACCCCAGACGATCGTTTCGGCCTTCATTGGGCCTCGTCAGTGAGGTGTAGCAGTATTCCTCTAAGCAAACTGAGCAAGGAGTCCACGTCTGGTTTCCTCTTTTTCCCATAGGGAGACTAAATACACACAGAGAGAAATGCACTCACAGGAACGAACAACCAGCTCAATACTATCGTTAGCCTGTTCTATGGCAATTTACCACTTGGGTGCAACTTCTTTTAGCCCAGCAATGCTTTTCACAGAGTAGAACTTTCCTGTAGTATATCAGTCTGATCCCGCCTATTACGGTCAGTCCAGCACTGAAATACCAGGCAATTCCTCTCTGAACAAAAAACAAAGAACAAAGCAACCCCAGACGATCGTTTCGTCCTTCATTGGGTTCGTCATTGAGGTGTAATAGTATTCCTCTAAGCACACTGAGCAAGGAGTCCACGTCTGGTTTCCCCTTTTTCCCATAGGGAGACTAAATACACACAGAGAGAAATGCACTCACAGGAACGAACAACCAGTTCAAAACTATTGTTAGCCTGTTCTATGGCGATTTACCACCTGGGTGCAACTTCTTTTAGCCCAGCAATGCTTTTCACAGAGTAGAACTTTCCTGTAGTATATCAGTCCAGCACCGAAATACCAGGCAATTCCTCTCTGATCAAGGAACAAAGCAACCCCAGACAATCATTTCGGCCTTCATTGGGCCTCATCAGTGAGGTGTAGCATTATTCCTATAAGCACACTGAACAAGGAGTCCACGTCTGGTTTCCCCTTTTTCCCATAGGAAGACTAAATACACACAGAGAGAAATGCACTCACAGGAACGAACAACCAGCTCAATACTATTGTTATCCTTTTCTATGTCGATTTACCACTTGGGTGCAACTTCTTTTAGCCCAGCAATGCTTTTCACAGAGTAGAACTTTCCTGTAGTATATCAGTCTGATCCCGCCTATTATGGTCAGTCCAGCACCGAAATACCAGGCAATTCCTCTCTGAACAAGGAACAAAGCAACCCCAGACAATCATTTTGGCCTTCATTGGGCCTCGTCAGTGAGGTGTAGCAGTATTCCTCTAAGCAAACTGAGCAAGGAGTCCACGTCTGGTTTCCCCTTTTTCCCATAGGGAGACTAAATTCACACAGAGAGAAATGCACTCACAGGAACGAACAACCAGCTCAATACTATTGTTAGCCTGTTCTATGGCGATTTACCACTTGGGTGCAACTTCTTTTAGCCCAGCAATGCTTTTCACAGAGTAGAACTTTCCTGTAGTATATCAGTCTGATCCCGCCTATTACGGTCACGAAACGATCGTCTGGGGTTGCTTTGTTCCTTGTTCAGAGAGGAATTGCCTGGTATTTCGGTGCTGGATTGACTGTAATAGGTGGGATCAGACTGATATACTACAGGAAAGTTCTACTCTGTGAAAAGCATTGCTGGGCTAAAAGAAGTTGCACCCAGGTGGTAAATCGCCATAGAACAGGCTAACAATGGTATTGAGCTGGTTGTTCGTTCCTGTGAGTGCATTTCTCTCTGTGTGTATTTAGTCTCCCCATGGAAAAAAGGGGAAACCAGACGTGGACTCCTTGCTCAGTGTGCTTAGAGGAATACTGCTACACCTCACTGACGAGGCCCAATGAATGCCGAAACGATCGTCTGAGGTTGCTTTGTTCCTTATTCAGAGAGGAATTGCCTGGTATTTTGGTGCTGGACTGACCATAATAGGCGGGATCAGACTGATATACTACAGGAAAATTCAACTCTGTGAAAAGCATTGCTGGGCTAAAAGAAGTTGCACCCAGGTGGTAAATCGCCATAGAACAGGCTAACAATGATATTGAGCTGGTTGTTCGTTCCTGTGAGTGCATTTCTCTCTGTGTGTATTTAGTCTCCCTATGGGAAAAAGGGGAAACCAGATGTGGACTCCTTGCTCAGTGTGCTTAGAGAAATATTGCTACACCTCACGGACGAGGCCCAATGAAGGCCGAAACGATCGTCTGGGGTTGCTTTGTTCCTTGTTCAGAGAGGAATTGCCTGGTATTTCAGTGCTTGACTGACCGTAATAGGCGGGATCAGACTGATATACTACAGGAAAGTTCT